>NC_068393.1:20420643-20533143 GCF_023724105.1 Carassius gibelio
AAATCATGCCATTTTAAGCACATTTAAGCTAACAGTGAGTATTAGGATGAATAAAATACTATGAATTTAACCTTAGCAAAACATAATTTTATTTAAAAATTCCCAGCACAGGGACTGTTAAATGTAATGCATCTTGATTTGGTGGAAATTTTAATGACTTTTGAACGAGCATGACCTTTAAATTTTTTAAGGGATGTTTAGTAACCACGTCGTGGTTTAAGAAGGGACATTTGTTTACAATGCGGGCTAAAGTGACTACTAACTACTTAGTGTTAACTTCCTTCACATTACTACTAACGGAAGCCATCCTCACACGTCAGAGCCTGTGCATAACTCTCATACCACAGTTCATAATAAGCAACAACCGTGAACCACAATTCCACTCGAACACTTCTAGATGAAGAATAGTTGAGAGGGTCATGTGATCAGAGGTGGGTTACGTGAACGCGCATGTGTCTGCCTTATTTGCGTGAACGGTTCTTTCGAACAGTTCGTTTAAGCAGTTCATTAATTATTTTACGTCAGGACGTTATTACGTCACCGCGTGGTCCCTGATGACCCAGCTCTTAAAAAAGTATTTTTGTTTAATACTTTTATATTTAGTTTATTTTCGTGTCTACCAGAACATTTTGGTTCCGCTCATATAAACACTTAATTCAGAGCCCATATTTAATAATATACTTATATTTCAAAATACCGGAATAACTTTTTTTTTATGTTTTAATAAAACCAAATTCGATTCAATACTTCCACTGCATTTTATTTTAAACACGTCTGCTTTTTTGATATTGGCGTTTTTATTAAAGTTTTAGTTCATGACGAGTCGACAAAAAAGTGATACATTGATGAGTAACCGTTGGGATTGGTTGATTCATAAGTGTTTTGATTCACTAAAAAAGAACGGGATCCTACGAGTCACTTGTTCATGGGAATCAAACTCAACATGTATTTGATTCACTTAAATGAACCGACTCATTAGAGTGATTCGTTCTAAAATCACGCTGAGTGTTTTTTTTTCCCGGGCCAGTTCGAGTGAAAGATCCGAATCACAAAGAACCGCGCTTTAACGAATCAGACATCTACGGCTCCCCACGGGAGCGCGCCCCCTCTCTCTCTCTGAACGCAACAGCTGCATAGTGAGTGATTTGCAAACATTGAAAGCAGGCAATTCGTCCGGCTAACAATTGGCTAACTCAGCTAATCAGATTTCCAGAAAGAAAGAAGCTACCAAACTAACACCCCATAGATATCATTAGTTACTATTTTGATTGCTGGCACACAATAAGAATACCTGACGAAGTCTGAACATAATGGTAGGTATGGAGGGTGAGTTCCTTATTTTCTATATCACTCATCGCTAGCGTGTCGTTAGCCAAATTTCTATAATCAGCACGAGCACAGGTTGATCAAAACTCACCAAAGTTAACGAACTAACACGTACGCTTTAGTCAGACCCCTCTGTGATACATAACGAAATAGAAGAGGATTATAAAGTTGGTGTCTTTTTTTGTTTTGTTTTGCATTGAGATCTTCTGGTGTTCTTCCTTAACATGAAAGTTGAAAGAATAGAAAACAACTTGACAAAAGTTTCAGCCATCCCCCAAAAACAAAGTTATAAAGTTGTATTTTGATATCCGCCCTGTTATGTGGTACAATAATAGCTTTAACAGCAAAACAAGTTATTCTAATAGTTACAAAGAAGAAGGGACTTTTGTATAAGTCTGGTCTAGTTTGTTATAATAATGAATTTATATTATTATTATTATTATTATTTGTTTGAATAGCTATTCCGTCTTGTTTGTATTGTTTCTTCCTTCAATCTATACAACGACCACATAGTGATCTCATTGTTCTGTAGTTAAAAAACATCTTAACTGTAGTTAGGGAGGAGTTTTGTATCGCATTCCAAAAAGGAAACAAAAAGAAAAAAAAAGGGCATATGCAGGTATATTGGCGAGGAGGCATGTAGTAAAATAACTACATAAGCTGCTGATCAAGTTAGAATGATCACGTGTCAGGAAATTACAGCCACATTAAAGACACGCTTCCACACGAGGCATTATTATTTATATAAAGCGTGATTTCGTTTATAACGCGCGTCGTTTGCATGCTTTCTATTATGTTTTTGAAAAACCGATACTTTTTTATTAGGTCGGTAACCGTAGTTTTAATTAGCAGCCTTCACCACATCTCTCTATTTGTTCTCGACGTGATGACCCCAGAAGTAGTTTGTGTTTGAATACCGTGTGTCTCTGTAAGTGCATTCATGCATGCGTCTACATAAAAAAACATGATTTGCATTAACTTTATATTTATATATATATATATATATATATATATATATATATATATATATATATATATATATATATATATATATATATATATATATATTTATATATATATATATATATATATATATATATATATATATATATGCATTCTGTTCACAAGAATAGCGTGTTTGTTAGCCCCCAAACCATCCTAATTTCTCAAAAGAAGTTATTAAAAAGAGACTGTGTCAGCTACACTTATAGCAGTGGCCTTATAGAACAATAAATAGAGCGGCTGGCTCATGCAAATAACTCAAAACAGGTTATTATAGTAATAATAATAAAAAAAAAAAAAAACACCACTCAATTATTATATCAGAAAATGTTTATAAGTGCTCATAACATTGTATACATACAGTCTATGCATAAAACAAAATAAACCATAAGCAATGATATAGCAAATTAAATTTATGCATATGATGGTTTATTTGAACCATGCAAACTGTTGTTTTTTTATTAAAAATTTTTTTTTATTATAATAACCAGTTTTTGAGTTATTTGCATGAGCCATCTCACCATTTATTATTCTATAAGTCCACTGCTATAAGTGTAGCTGACACAGTCTCTTTTTAAGAACTTCTTTTGAGAAATTTGGATGGTTTGGGGACTAACAAACACGCTATTCTTGTGAACAGGTTGCATTGCAAAGCCCAAACAAGAGAGTAAGATAAACAGCAGCTGTTCTCTAGCTGTTTCTTCTTCAGCATGTCAACTCACTGTGTTCTAGGCTATTATGATTACCCAAGCATAGGTTGGCCCATTAACTTTATCATTTTGTACTATTTAGTTACCTAAATAGACCTTTTCTGCGTCTGAAAGTAAATGGCTTTGCTCTGGATTACTATCTGAAGGATTCTGAGAAGCAAACAGCATTGTTTGTTGAAATCAGCATGGCGACGCATGCCATTAAAGAATGACTGCATAATGTAAAACAATTCAGATGGTTTTCTTTTTTTTTTTAACAGTGTTTATTCAGTGGATAACTGATGTGCTAAAGCTTCCTTTTCAGCCTCCGTGTCTCTCTTCTTTTTTTCAGCTTCTATTTCTCTTTTTTTAGTACCTAACCTTAGCAAAGCTGTGTGTGTGTGTTTCCCTAAAAGTGAGATGAAGTAGTTGTGTGTATCTATGAAATAGCAGGTGATTGTTGGTGTTGTATGATTGCGATTTTGATTCCTTTTTTTTTTTTTTGGTGTGTTTTAGGTATTGCTTTGTGTTGTATAATAAGGACTTTTGTGTGCAGTTTCAAAAGATTGGCAAGATCTTGCATTTAGGCTTCAACAGTTTGTATTGGGAGTTATATAATATCCTAAGAGAAAGATGAATGTGGTTCCTCATATTTATTGGCTTGTTTCAGCATGGAAGATAGGCTAAACGGTTGCAGAACAATGCTGTGACTCCACCTTAGACCTCATGAGTGAGGTTTCACAGATATTGTGAAGGACACAGTTGTAGATAGGCATACGACTCTGGCTTCCTGTTGCCTCAGAGTAATGCATCTAAAGAATGCCATTTCATCAGTTATGTCCATGAAGATCTGTCTGAAAGATCTGAAATTGGGTTTTCCCTTCATGTTGTGTTAAAGTTGATGCTGGATCTGTGTGCTCTCAGATAGTGTTTTCTTTGTTGGTGATGTATTCATATTTACTGAAATAATACTTTCAGTAGGCATTTGGACACGATGTATGTGTGTATGCATTTACACTGGTGTTCCAAAGTTTGGGATTTTTTAATGTTGGTTTTAAGAAGTCTCTTGTACTCCTCAAGGCTGCGTTTATTTGATCAAAAATACAGAAAGAAAACCGTAATACTGTGAAATATTATTTCCAGCATCATTACTCAAGTCTTCAGTGTCACATGATCCTTCAGAAATAGATGTGCTGCTATATATAAATGTATGTAAACAAGACAAATGACATCAAAGGACTTAAAGGTCAAATGCTAGTTGGCAGCATTAAAGCTATAAAATGGCTACTTATTTTTATAATATACTTTTATAATGTATTATGATTGTTCATGCATTTTTTTTATGACCTCTAATCAATTGAGATTGCTACATGGATATTTGTACAATTAAAAGTTGGTTTGTCACTCTCCTGGACAATTAAAATTGAACTAGTGAAATAATAAAGTCGATTAAAATTTGTGAAGAACAATAAAATGGAGACCAGTTACAGCATCTCTTATACAAACCTGTGTGTGTGTGTGTGTATATCTATCTATCTATCTATCTATCTATCTATCTATCTATCTATCTATCTATCTATCTATCTTAATAAAATGTATTGGTCATGGTGCAGTGACATTCCCATTGGAATAACTTGGCAAAGAGGACTTTTCCTTAAGGGTACAATTATTAAAGACTAACACTGTACTCTCAGCAACCCTTTAGCTGCTTGTCCATTCCCAATTCAGACCACTTTTAATTCCTATCATAACTTTTGGCTTTTGGCCCAGATGTTTAACCACACAAGGTTACTATTGTGTTTTAACCAGTCTGTGTTCCCTTAAATAGTGATGCATATATTCGGAATCAAAATAACACTGCTATAACAACAAAATGTCCAATCCATTTTTTTCATGTTATATTTGCTGTATGACAAATTGTAGTTACTTAAAAAAACTTTTCTTTTGACTCCGGTTTACTTTAGAAACGTAAGCTAAATATTAAATTTAGAGCCCTATGGGGTTGCTTATCTTTTTTTAATGAATTGTTTTCTCTCCCCCGTTAATGTAATCATCTGTATTTGTATGTGTAGTCCTGAGTAGATTACATTCCAGAGAACTGGCCACACCTGATTTTGTCTTTGTTTTATTTCAGGTTTTGCCTGTCAGGACAATTCCTCTGTGTGAATCACAAGAAATCAACTGATCGAGTTTATGCCCCATTACCTGGCAGTGACTGGCAAGCCTCGACTGCTTCTCTTCCACAGGATGGATCATACGGGTTTACTGAAACTCTTAGCATACACACTGAGCTGAAATTTAAAAAGTGTTTGGAAAAATTTAGCATGTTCCACGGTAGTTATGAGTATTTGGTATTTCTAATGCATGATGCCCTTCATGAGAATTTCAAATGAATGACTCCTCTTTCACATGCCATATTGTTTCATACAAGCTTTCAACTGAAACGAATTAAGAAAGAAATAGCCAAGTAAATTCCTGCTGACATGCCTACCCACCCATTGATCCAATATGTGGAAAGTCCTGATGGACTAGGTCATGATATACTCAACCACAGCGGCGCAAGCATGCCTGGTACTGGATCTAGCATGACGCCCCACACTAGCGTGGTGGAAAAACCAGACACATTGGCAGAGAGTATCTTACCTCTAGACTGCATGTTTTGCGAGGAGACTTTCCTGCATCAGGAAGACCTGGGACCACACCTTCTATCTCAGCATCCCACAACATTCCACGCTCCTGCAGTGTTGCGCGTGGAAGCGGAATTCTTAACTCCCAGTGAAAGGGCTCATTCTAAAACCTGCCCAGCTGTGGAAAAGAATGAGGAGCTGTGTTGCGTTGTGTGCGGCCAGGCCGTTGCAGATGCGACCGAGCTGGAAACGCACATGCGGAAACACAAGGACTCTTTCACGTACTGCTGCGGCCTCTGTGGACGTCGTTTCAAAGAGCCGTGGTTCCTTAAAAACCACATGAGAACCCATGGCGGAAAGGCTAAAAACAAAAACCAGGACCTGGAGAGCCCAGCCTCCATTAATGAGGTCATCCAAGACCAGCCCCCATCACCTGTGGTCACATCGTACAAAATGTGCATGGTATGTGGCTTCTTTTTCCTGAACAAGGAAGTTCTGGCTGAGCACAGCAAGGTCCACAATCGTGAACTGGAAGTGGATGAGAACGTATCCTCCGACAGCCACCCTGATGAGGAGGTTCCTGTATCTCAGAAGGCATTTTTGCAGACCCTACAATTGCATCCTTCGGGTGCGAGAGAAGAAGACGAACAGAATCACCCATCTGGACGCTGGATATCCCAACTTGATCCCTTTAACACCTACCAGGCCTGGCAGTTGGCCACCAGAGGCAAGATCGCAGCAGGTCCGAACTTGGCCAAGGAGCTCAATGCTGACTCCAACTCTGACAACGAGGACTCTGGTTCTGAAAAAGAGGAACTGGGGGCCATTTGGGCTTCTGATGGTGGAGATAAACCCAGACGAGGCCTACGAAGTGACCTCAAGCCTAGCGAGACACCTTCACCATCACCTGAGCAAAAAAGTCTGATTCGTAAAGACAAGCCAACAAACTGTGAAGAGTGCGGCAAGATCTTCAGGACGTACCATCAGTTGGTCCTCCATTCTCGAATCCATAAGAAGGAACGAGGAGGAGTAGAGAGTCCCACCATGCCTGTAGATGGTAGGGCCCAAAGCGTAGGCTCTTGTAGTAGTTCATCTCTTGACCGAGCAGAGGAGTACTCCGAGGATGGCTCCGAAGAGGGAGTGCCAGTTGACGCCTTTAATCCAGGTATTATTACCCATGTGCTCAGAATTGTTTTTGATTTTTATTCGTTTTTAATTGCTTTGTAAAAACATCTGTCAGAAGTTGATTCACAGAGCGCTTGAGATTGTGATCTTTTCAAATGATGTACACCGTAATTACCCAGAAATGAGCACTGTTTACTACAGATGAAGCTACTTCTGTCTCAAGGGATTGATTGCACGTTTTTATGCCAGTGAAGAACTTAGGGCTCCCTCTGCTGGTCAGAGAAAATGCTTGAATATTTGGCTTAAAGGGTTAGTTCACCCAAAAATTAAAATTAGACTGTTTTACTCAACCTTGATGCATCTTAGGTGTATATGACTTTCTACTTTCAGACGAATCCAGTCTGAGTTATGTAAAAAATTGTCCTGGCTATTCCAACCTCTATCATTGCAGTCAGCGGGTGATGTAGTTGAACAATCCACAAATGATCAAATAAAGCATGCATGTTCATAATAAACGTGCCTCACACATCCTTGGTTTGTCCTTCTAATTCATGACCGGCGTTTTTAGTTTTGTTCTTTCTCCGTGTTTGTCACTAATCACGTAATGCTGACATCTTATGTTATCTGGCTTATGTTAACGGCTTCGCATATGACCGATAACAGAAGTGACCGAAAAGTGTTTATTGCTTTTGGAATTTATATATTTGTCTTTTGGAGGCATTTATTCACCCCCCAGAGCCGTGTGAGGCACATTTTATTATGAATGCGCATGCTTTATTTGACGACAATTCAACTGGAATAGCCAGGATTTTTTTTTATATATAACTTCGACTGGATTTGTCTGAAAGAAGAAAGACATATACACCTAAGATGCCTCAAGGGTGAGTAAAACAGTCTAATTTTCATTTTTGGGTGAACTAACCCTTTAAGGATATTTCCTCAGTGCAGCTTATAGTTTTAAATTTCTATTCAAGAATACCATGCATCATTTAAGGCTTAAACTAAACCAGTCACTTTTCTTACAGAAAAAGGTGATGATGGATCGGGAAAAATGAAGCTGAAAATTCTCGCTCCAAGAAAATGTGGTTACTGTGGCAAGACTTTCCGCTCAAACTATTACCTCAATATTCATCTCAGGACACATACTGGTTAGCTCTTTGTTGTATTATCTTGACTTGTTTTATGTCTCCAATGGCTTGTATTCCAGGATGAAAGTAGTTTGCTTATTTTCTTTGTCTTATATAGACATTGACGTCTCTCTTCTCATTTTACAGGTGAAAAACCTTATAAATGTGAATACTGTGACTATGCCGCAGCACAGAAAACGTCTTTGAGGTACCACCTAGACAGACGTCACAAGGACAAACCTTTCACAGAAATCCCGAACATTCCTGCAACACCATCTGCTAGAAATATCATCAAGGTCATTGAACCTCCCAAGAATGTAGATGACAAAAAAGCCTTAAAACCAGCCAAGCAATGGCTTGCTCCTAAGCCTCTGCCTGCCAGTGTTAAACACGATCCTGGCATGAGCAAAGCCGTTATTAACAGCACAGGTCCTTCCATTCAAGTCAAGCAAGAGTATGTTAGTTCTCCCGTCACAACTCCTTACACCCCTGTGGGTGAGGTCAACAAAAAATACATGTTACCGGTAAACCCGAAGATGGAGGAGGAGAAGGCTACCGAAGCACCTTTGAATTTGTCCCTCAAAGGGCCACTTCCTGTATCTGCTACCTCAGTACCCAGAAGCCTGTTACCAACCAACACGTGTACCTCTTGCTCCTATGAAACCCTTTACCCTGAGGTTCTCTTGATGCATAAAAAGCTCATCCACAAGGAGAAGTTGGATGCCAAGAAGAATGGATACAGGGGACCACAGAAACCGAAACGGTACACTGGTTGCCCTCCGGCTCTTGAGGGCAAAGATGTCACTCCTTTGCCTCACATCAACAGGAAGCATCCCCGTCGGACCAAATCCCCATTGCGCCAGCCAGAAAAACTTGTGGAGAAGCTTCCAAAACAACCTCAGATGCCTAAGATTTCTCCTGCAAAAGATCACTGGAGGGATCAGAACCAGGAGGGCCAAAGGAGCAGGGAATTGGACCAGCTTTCTAGAAACTCAGAGCAAGAATCCAGTAGAAAATTAAAAGTGCCATTGGTAATTGATCGAGAGTTCTCCAAGCAGAGGCCTGGTCTGGATCAGGAGGTGAATCAGAGGGCAAGCTTGGGCAAAAATGGAATGGTTTGGCCCACAGATCCAGCTAGGCTTTGCCTTTCAGACCGCTTCCGAAACTTGACACAAATGGATTTCGGCGAACCGTCTAGCAAGAGACACAAGTCCTTTGAGCCTCTACATACTGCGTCTGGGCGGCTTGGAGAGGATTTCACCCAAATTGTGCCCTCCAGCAGAAATGCAAAAACCTCGTTGCAGGCGAGCTCACCCTTGGGTTCAGTTAAGGTGACTCCCACTGCGTCTCCCAACAGCATGCAGGCCGACTGGAATGTCATCAACCTGCTCCGCACCTACACGCCCAACAGCCTGTCCTCACTCTATCACCCCACCACTGCAGGTTCCAGCCACACTGTCATGGCCTCACCTGTCTCTGGTGAGTATTTACTGCATGGATGTCGGTAATTGCTCAATGGGTAAATGAAATGGATTTTACTATTAAGATATGCATAAAGAATTTTATACATTATTTAAATTTACTTACTGGTATTTGTATTTGTTTCCAAAGTATAATACTGTACTATCAGAATAGTCACGCATCTCAGAGCAACACACAACAGTCTTGAGTTGCTGAATAATTCATCATTTTTGAACGAATTTGGTGAGTCAGTGATTCAGTGAGCCATTCATAAAAACAGTGTCTTGTTTCATTTATTGAAGCAATCAGATGTTTGTATGAATCCGTTAGGGCTGTGCAAAAAATTGAATGCTATTTTCATGCACATCTCATCAGTAAAGACGCTCCTGTAATTAGAAGTATATCTCCAGCACCTGCATTCAGATCAGGGCTGCCAGGTTTTCACAACGAATCCTGCCCAGTTGCTTCTCAAAACTAGTCAAAAACTAGCCCAATCGCGTTTCCAGGAGGTCCCCCGAAAAAAAAAAATTGGTTTCCAGGGTTAAAATATAAGTTTTATGGCATGGTTCACTAGGTAAAATTCGCATTTTAGGGTCTAAATGTCACGTTATTGGTATTGTCGCTTCGACCCGCGGACATGAAAAACAACCACAGACTTGGCAACACTGGTTGGCATTTACTACACCGAGCCGTAATTCACTCACAATCTACACAAAAACAATTTTAAAATCGATTTTTTTAAAGTCGATTTTGAAAGCGATTTTGTGTTAGTTGTCAGTAGACTACGGCTCTGTGTAGTAACTGCCGCTCCACCTGAACCAGTGTTGCCAAGTCTGCGGTTGTTTGTCATGTCCGCGGTTCGAAGCATCCCCAATACCAATAACATGATATTTAGCCCCTAAAATGCGAATTCTTCCAAGTCAACCATGCCAAAAAAACAACATCAAAAAAACGAATATTTTAACCCCGGCAAGCAATTTTTTTTATCTGGGAACCTCCTGGAATCGCGATTAGTTTTGCACTTTTGTGGAGCAACTGGGCAGGATTTGTTGTGAAAACCTGGCAACCCTGATCTGAACACACGTGCTGGAGATATACTTCCAATTAAAGGAGCGTCTTTACTGATGAGGTGTGCATGAAAATCTCATTCGATTTTTTTTGCACAGCCCTAGAATCGGTTGAATCATTGACACACTCATTAAGACCGAGACTTGAGACTTGAATACATATTTAAAAGTACCATTGCATCTTTCCAACATTTCAGATTTGTATGTCAAAAAAAGTGAAACATTACAGGGTTAGTTCACCCAAAAATAAAAATAAGGCCATAAATGACTTATCCTGAAGGCATCCTAGGTGTATATGACTTTCTTCTTTCAGACGAATCCAGTCGGAGTTATTTTAAAAGTTAAAAATACACAAAAAATACACAAGAATGCCTTTGTTCACCCTCCGGAGCTGTGTGAGACACTTTTTTTTTTTTTTTTATTAAATGGCTGCACTTTTTATTAAACTTCTCTTGGACCGAAGCCCTGCAAAACTCGCTGAGTGGCATCAAACAGCTTGAACGATATAGAAATAACTCTGAATGGTTTCGTCTGAAAGAAGAAAGTCATATACACCTAGGATGCCTTCAGTGTAAGTCATTTATTGCCTAGTTTTCATGTTTGGGTGAAATAACCCTTTAATCTAATAACATTACTTATGCATTTGCAATTTTGAGTAGAAGCATTTATGGAACCACTTATCTTTATTAAACAGCCTGAGTGAATGCATCTAAATACCACTTTCAATGCATCTTCTGTGTTCTTGAACTGTGGAAAGATGGAGTAATTTGAATGGTAACAACCATATAGTGTCATATTCTAACTGCATGTATTGATCAAATTTAAGAATTTGACGTAAATGGTGACATGCATTTAATATGCCCCCCCCCCCCGGACAAATAATTTTTTTTAATCTGACAAGTGAATGACACACGTCAAGGCTATTTATCTGCATATAATTATTTTAAATATTTATTTTTAGAATATATTCTAGCATCCTTTAAGAAAATGAAGGCAGTAGCTTTGAAGAATTATTTGAAGACTTCACCATGGCCTAAATGGTCTTGGCAGTTGTTTAGTGAGATCATGACTGAATACCACCCCGTATGCTCTTCTCTTTAGGGAGCAGGTCCTTGATCTTCCCTCATTACTCTACAAGTATGACTCAGAGGAGAATCCAAACCAGCCCTCTGAGTAATGAACGCTGTGGACCTTCAGAAAAGAGCTCTTAGACCTATCCAGGGTAAATGTCTTCAGCAGACCTAGCTCTCTTTTCTCAGGTATTGCATTCTGGTTTTAGTAGTTAAATCGCACTCTTTCTCCTCTACAGCTTCGAAATACTCCGATTAAACGCTGATGGCGACGGTGGGGTCCTTGGCTGGGATAAAAGCTGAACTGATTTGATGTTGCTCACTGTTCTTCAGACACTAACGCTGAAGGGATTGACATTGGAAGGATGTACTGTGGATACGGGCCTGAGCTCTGAGAACCAACTTGGACTGCAGCCTTGAACAGTGTTGTTTTGATTCAATTTGCATTCCATTATGGCAATAGATTAATCTGCGGTGCACTTAACAAGAAGCTGAACGTCAGACGCACTCTGTGCATGACAGTCGACTTGTGAATCTGTTGTGGGTCGGTGGTTTATGATGATGGCCTCAATACTAATAATCAAACCACAAGCCCAGCAAGTGCCTCCATTACTTTTTATTAAAAGCCTAAATACTGTACATGAGTGGATGGCACTGACCAAATAAATAAAGGGGGGCACTGTGTTTTTTTGCTTTCCTGTGCCTGAGTTGTTAACGTTTAACACATTTTTTGCAGGTTAACTTTATGCTATGCACAGAACGGGAAGTCGATAGTTTCTGAAGTTAGAAAGCTTCTCATTTGTACAAAATCTAGCTGCTGTGTTACCGTCTCGGAGACTTCTGAAGCAATGGTGACGTACTGTACTGTTGTATAAGTCAAATAAAGAATTGCAGGGACTGCGTGGAACCTCTTTCACTGTGACAAAGACATTCAACGGGATCCTCAGGACTGATGAGAAACATAACTGTGATTTTGCGCATCCACTGCTGAGCAGTTTCCGCCAAATATGTGGTGAGCATTTTTGATGTGATTGTTACGTTTTCAAACTCCAGAATTTTATTGTCTTTTTTTTTTTTTTTTTACTTAATAATCAATTGTATTTATTTTCAGACAAGTGTGTTGCTTTATTAGGTTGTATGTGGAAAGGTGGCTTAAGCTCCTCATGGTTTCTGTTACTGTTCGCGTTCCTTATATTAACTCTGAAGAAACATCTTCAGATTTGGAGAGTTAACTTATTTTGTATTATTTAAGGGGCTTTCCTGAGCTTAAGCAAATGCATCATATTTGATTGATGATCAACTTGAACCATTTTATTATAATTTTTTTCGTTTGCTTCACACCACAATGATGAATCGCCCCTTTTTTAGTTTTCCTGCGAGTCATAGATCGGTTAGGCTGAGTGGTAATGGATTTCTATTCGACTTTGGTCAAAAACCAACGCTGCTTGATGCTAAAGGCAGGTTCGATCTGTCTTTCTGGTTTTTGTCCTCGCTTCCGCTCAGTATTGCGACTCGCACCGAATTGGGTTTGTGTAGGTAGTTTGGTCTAGATTAGAACGTAATGTCTACAAGTGTTTGTAGTTGTTTTTCTTTTCTCTCTAGGGTGTACCTGTTCCC
Organism: Carassius gibelio; assembly: GCF_023724105.1. Classification (NCBI taxonomy): domain Eukaryota; kingdom Metazoa; phylum Chordata; class Actinopteri; order Cypriniformes; family Cyprinidae; genus Carassius; species Carassius gibelio. The sequence goes on from NC_068393.1 coordinate 20,433,755, forward strand.
ATTTTAAATTTTTCTTTTGCACTTTCACTGAAGACTTTCTCTTTAGAGTTTCTTTGTTGTGGTCAGATTGCGCCAAAGGCGTGCAAAAACAATAAGGCCAAGATGCTTTTTTCGTCCCGCTGGTCTCGTCCAATGTTTCATGAATGATGCTGTTATTTTTGGTCTTTAACAGACTGTGTAGTTTGGATTTCCAATCTTGTAACCTACCTTGTTATTAAGCCAGGTGTATTAAAGGGCTCAGGCCCTCTCTAGAGGCAGAATAAAGCAGTTGTGCAAACTGGAAGAAAAGTCAGATTCTGTTTTTCATTTTCATCTGAGTATCATTTTGTCTTTGATCTTGAGTGTGGATATTTATTGTATAATTAAACTTATGTCATATGCTTAAAATGTGCCGTTAAACATACTGTACATGTTTACAAGACAAATAGTCTGTATACAAACTACCAGTGAAGTGCTAGTTAAGTCTTCTTTTTTGATAAAAGTTCTTAGGAAGATCGAGACAGATTACGCTTTTTATGATCTAGTTGTGTGTAGCTTTCATGATGTTTAGGTGCAAAAAAAAAGTAACCCTAATGAAATCTCATTGTTTACTGTTAATGCATTGACTAAAACTTATTTTTAGAGGGAGACATCAACCCTTTTAAAGGTTTTAAATAAAAATGCTCATGTTAGTTCACAGTGTGTTAACAATGGTAACACATGCAACTTTTGATTTAAATAATGTATAAGTAACTGTTTAGGTTAAGTTTGATACATGCTGTAATTCTATGGGCTCTCTGAATGCTGGATTCTGATTGGCTGGCAGGTATGTAGTAAAACCGTTTAATGCACTGGTAGTTCCAAGTCAGTTTAACCACGTTCTATATTAATGTGCTGCTTTAATTGAGGCACACTAACCAACATGGATCACTCGCTCACACACACACAAAGAAAGAGAGCGAGGTCGGTCATGATCCATGGCTCGGAGCCTGTCCTCCAAGCATTTACACTTGTCTTTATGCAAATTAAACAGCAGGCACATCTTAATACAAGACTCATACAAGATCAAACAGATATAAATACAAACTCTTATCCTGTGAAAGACATACAAAAGAGGCTTGATTAATGCTTTGCGTCAGGTGGTTCTTTGCCTCCATGTCCTTTAATGCACAGTGCACTTAGTTCATTTCAATTAATGTTAACAAATGGGATGTTGTTGTAAAGTGTTACACATTTTGTAACACTTTATTTTACATTAGATTTTTCCCTAAATTCTCATCACTATAACGCAAATAAATCAAAAATGTTCATAAGCAAATTATCAACAAATAAGGATATACTGGATTTTTTTATTTCAAATGTTTCAAACTCTTTTCTTTTTTTTCTTTTTTTTCATTTTCAGTAAAAGTATATTTTTCTTGGACCCACAGTGTTACTTGGAAAATATTTTGCGGCCGAATCTCTATTGTGAGTCAGTTTTCAACAAATCCATCTGGGATCAAAAGCTTTTTTTTCAGGTCAAGAAGCAGACAGAACAGAGACCTTGTGTCCGGTTGCATAAACTTGGACCAGTCTTAAATGTTAGTCATCTAGTTTTTTTTTTTTTTTTTAGTTTTTTTTTAGATGACTAACTTTTAAGAATCTAAGCAGTTTATGAAAACATTTTAAAGGCAATAACAAGAAGGTCTAATCTCAATCCAAAAAGTAAGACCGCTTGTCAACCACTAGTTGTTCAGATGAGTTCTTAAGATACAGTTTGAACAGTATTTATGCAACACATATTGTATAAATCAATAAGAGTCTTGTATTTATACTTTTCTAATTATACTCAATAAATTATTTGATTACTTTTTATATAATGTATTAAGTTACTTTTGTGATACTTTTCCTCATCTGGCCTGGGCTTGCTTGTTTTTTGAATGTTATAAAAATAAAAATGTTATGTTAATCGTAAGTCATTTTTGTTCCTTAATATGGTTGAGTTAGATCATCGATGGTCATCACCAAAGAATCTGGTTAATAAAATGAGATTAAAAACATGGATTAAATACAATACATATTTAATTATTTCAGATATGCATCATATTCCGATTTTTTTATTTCACTGTTTTTCTTCATTTAAAGGAATACTGAATCTTGTTTTTGTGCATGTGAGATTAGTAAATGCATGTTCATGTTTAGTCAAGAACTGCAGTGATGTCATGTTTACACAGTCTCTGCATTTACTCCTGATTTCTCTCAACATGAGCGCCAGAGAGCTGTCAGTCAATAAATGGGAAAACAAACTAACTAGCAATACTTAATTCAAAAAGTAACTCAGATATTTTCTTAGAAATTAAAAAGTAATGCATTACTTGGAAAAAAAAAACCTAATCTGATTCTGTAACTTGTGCTTTACTGTTACCCCAAAACTGTTTTTAACAAAACGTCATTGTAAATGCTTTTTAAAATCAATTTAATGTATCCTTGCTGAATAGAAGTATTAATTTCTTTCTAAATGCATAAAAAAAATAAAAGTACTGACCTCAAACTTTTTTTATAGAAGATTTCTATAAGCATCCTGAAACAATCATCACACGTTCCAAAAAATAAAATACAAATAAAATACAAATAAATAATTAAGCAGCACAACTGATTCCAGCATTGATAATCAGTATATTAGAATGATTTCTGAAGATCATGTGACACTGAAGACTAAAGTAATGATGCTGAAAATACAGCTTTAAACATAGGAATAAATTACATTTTACACTATTCACACAAAAAACATTAATTTTAATAATAATGCATTACTGTAATGATAAGTCTGATAATAAATCTTTCTGTTATAAAAATGCAGCGTTGATATTTGTCACTGAGCATGTAATATTTTGCCTTTAAATATATTTTGCCTTTAAAAATTGTTCTTTACACTTGTTTTGGAGTAATTGTGTAGCAAGAAGAAAATGTGTCTTCACTGGCAGCGCACTAGAGGGCAATGTGGACCAACATGTGCACAGCTTCCTGTGAAACCATGTGCTTTTGCTTCCTTTAATGAACTCTTCACACAAAGACACATTAGGTCTTACACAGATATAACAATCATTCACCGTTTCGGATGTTAGATGCCTTGAATAATCATCCTCTGCATCTTTCATCTGAGGCCCACACACTTTTATTGGACGGCCGTACGTTAATAATCGATCATCTGCTTTGTTCGTCCGTGTTGAACCTGGCCGAGTGCATCACAGTGCTCAAGTCTGTCAACAGCAAATTACAGAGGACAGTATCCAGCACATTAAACAGAGTCGTTCACCCCCTCCTTCTCTTTCTGACTACAGCACATCTGCTTGCTGTCTGCTCCCCAGGGCCAGCGCTGCTGTGTAATCTATTGCATTAGCTCACATTAGTGCATATCGCCCATGGGCCTTGATAATCACCAATGCAAAATGAGCATTTCGCTTAGTATCACCCTCACATGCACGGCCCTCAAACCGAGGCCAGCGAGAGCATCTGGATGGCAGCGGGGAAGGAAGCACAACCTCAGCTAGCGACACGCTTCCTGTTTTGCCTGAACCCTTCAGAGCCGCTCGCTGTTTTCTTTTGATGCTGCTGGTCCGCGGTGATCAGTGCACGTCTGGATCAAGCCTCATTACTGCCTTGTGGAAGGTGGAAAGCACGCAGGCTTCTTGTGAATCTCTGGCTGTGGTGAGGGCCTTCAGTGTTGCTTTAGCCGTGCTGAGGTTGTTTGGAGAAAGAAACATGTATCACGTTGAATTAAACATGGATCATTTGAAGTAGAAAAACTGGAATAGTATTTTCTTAACATAGTCTAACAATATTTGGTTTGTAAAATTAAACTCCCCTTTACTGTAAAAAAAAAAGAGTTGAATTTTTTGCATGCTGATATCCATTATAATGGATTTATTCCTCACACCTATTGATGGATGCAACATTATGCAGTTGCATTTTCAGTTGCAGTCCTGTGCTATTCATGTTTGTCACAACATTATTCATACATTTATTTAACACACCATACTTATTCACATTTCCTTGCATTTGTACATGACACTATACATAAAAAAAAAATATTTTTTATATATATATAAAATCATTTTCTAACTGTTTTTAAATTGATTTTAAGTAAATGTTTTAAACATTTTAAAAGTTTTAAAATTGCTTGTTTTATTTTTTGTTATTCTTCATGATTATTTTACTTTCTTTGATGTAAAGCACTTTGAATTACCATTGTGTATGAAATGTGCTATATAAATAAACTTGCCTTGCCTTGCCTTGCCTTGCCTTGCCTATTTTGTTTTTCTTAAAAAATGTGTTTTATATAGCTATTTCTGAATTCAATTATTCTATTGTAATTATTTTTGTCTTGTCACTGTCATTCTGTTTGTGATGTGGAAGCTTCTGTCACTATAACAAATTCCCTGTATGTGTAAAAATACATGACAATCAAGCTCTTTCTGATTCTGATTCTGATGATTCATTTATTTCACAATCAAAAGTGTCTAATAATTGATAGTAGTAGTACTATATGCACCTTTTCAAACTAGTGTTCTTTAAAAGCACTAATATGTATCTTTAAGGTACTACTATGTTCCATTGAGAGGTAAGTATAGGTGCAAAGCTTTTTGTAATAGTGCATGAGTCACATAGTCATATTTGTTACTACAATAACAACTGCAGTTTATTTGTGCAAAACATTTGTAAAAAAAAAAAAAAAAAAACCTGGCTGCACCTTTAAATGTTCACTTAACTAGCATTTTCTAATGCAATGCAGAGCAACTATTACAGCTCGTGCCGTCATCCCCTGCTGTTACAGCACAATAGTTAATTCCTGTTTTCGTCCTGCCTTGTTTTCTGTGAAGGTGTGGGCCCTTTGTGCCCGGGGTCACACCCTGCAGAAGAGACGTTTATTTCCACCGGGCTCTGCTTTATTCACCACAGGAGGTGTTGCTTTTGCTGACATAGGGATCTGGCACGCAGCGCGCCTGTGCGTGCAGCAGGTAATGTGCAGGAGAACAACACTAAGATGTTAATTAGAGTTATGTGCAACGTGGGGCCACATGCAGTTACACTTTTGCTTGTCATTGTATTTGTGAGAGCCTTTGTGGCAAAAGAAAGCTGGCGATATTCCCTGTAGACAAGTTGTGTAAGGCGACGGTATACATATTTCATTAGTGCCGTTTCCCCCTGTCAGGAAAATTATTTGTTCACCATGAAAATGTTTGACTGTCTGCTTCATTTTTGATATTTTAAGAATAACGTTTTAATCAATTAATCATTGCAGCTATATTGTGGATTTTCATCAGTCCATACACTGTCACTTTTGTCTTAACTCTTGTTGTTTTGATTGCAATGTTTTTTGCTGTGACGCTTATATTCACGTTTCATTGCTTAATGCACAATTCAGATATAAAATGTCCTTTCATGCAAAAGACAAATGTTGCATCCATTATCAAGGCTGCATTTATTTGATCATGCATGCAGCAAAAATAGTAATATTGTGAAATAATAATTTACAATTTAAAATAATTGTTTTCTATGTGAATATATTTTAAAACAGTGTTTCTGTAATGCGCAGCTGAATTTTCAGCATCAATACTCCAGTCTTCAGTGTCACATGATTCTTCAGAAATCATTCTTATATGATAAATTGCTGCTCAGGTTTTGTGATGCTTGTTATTTTTGTGGAAATGCCATACACTGCCATTCAAAAGTTGAAAAAGTAAATATTTTAAAAATTATAATAATTTTATTCAAAATCAAAAGTGACAGTGCAGACATTTATGATGTTACAAAAATATTTGTTTTTTTAAAAAGCTGTTCTTTTGAACTTTATTTATCAAAGAATGCATTTTTCCACAAAATTATTAAGCCGCAACACTGACAGTGATGAGAATCATTCTTAATATCTGAGTACCAATAATAATTGATAATAATTCAGCAAATCAGTATATTAGAATGATTTCAGAAGGATACTGAAGACTGGAGTAATAATGCTGAAAATTCAGCTTTGATCAACAGGAACAAATTACATTTTAAAATATGTTAAAATAGAAATCAGTTATTTTGAATTGTAATACTTTTTTTTTCTATGCTATTTGGGAGCTTCATATTAACTCTTGTTTCTATATTTCCAATAATTCAGTTACTCAAAGTATTGTGTAGGATGAACTTAAAATATCTTAGAGTCAGTACTAGATACAAAACCCCAAAACAAATAGTGACACTGCAATTGAGTTATTAATTCGATACTCATTTAATTAATTCAGTTGAACAGCTCTGCCTAATATACTCCCTAACACTGAACCAAACCTAACACTTTATTTCAGACACCTCTCTCCTCACTCCAGACAAAAGCAGCACATGGAATCTTTATATCAGTCATGTGACCTCTTCATGGCCGATGATGTCGTCACTAACAATTGCCCCTTCCAGATTGTCAACTTGCATCAATTAGCACCTCTGCCAGAAGAGCACTGAAGGAATCTGACTCGTGTTTTTGGAGAGATGTAAAGTCAGCGTTCGCTGTGATTGCTCATCATCATCCGTAGATCCCTCTGAGAAAGAAGGGAGATATAATGGCACTTGTGGAAAAAAACAGCCGCTGGCTTCAGGAAAGGGATTTGGGTGTCTGGAGACAAGAAGGACCATATGGAGCGGGGTAAGATAGCAAGGCACACATTCAGAATAATGGATGATGTGTCATGTTTCATGTTGCTAAGAAGCCATCAAGAGACCTGGTCGGGGAAATCAAAAGACGTACGTACAGTAAAAGCGACTGTTGCAGCGTTTAAAGATTTTGCTGGTTCCATCAGCCCACATTTGCTCTCTGATAGCTGAACCCATTAATGGGAGGAGGGTTTTTAAGAAATGACATTGTTGTCATTGTTCAGTGAAAATGGGGCAAAATACATATTCAACACACCTGTACAAAACAGGTTTTTTTTTTTTTTTTTTTTTTGAGCAGCAAATCAGCATATTAGAATGATTTCTGAAGCATCATGTGACACTAGGAATGGAGTCATAAAGTCATAATTTGAAATGAGACAAAAAAATTAGAATTCTGACTATTTTTTAATGCAATTTATGAGTTTTATGAGTTAATTTTATGAGTTTACATCTCACAATTCAGTTGTATTATGTGTGCCATGCAATAAGAAAATGAAATAAATAAATAATAATAATAATAAATGTATTGCAAATGTTAATTAATTAATTCATAATTAATTTTTTTAAATATTAGAACTGTGAGAAAAACAAAACAAAAACAGAATGGTGTATGGTTTGTTAGGATTGGACGATATTTGACCGAGATACAACTATCTGAAAATCTGGAATCTGAGGGTGCAAAAAAATCTAAATATTGAGCAAATCACCTTTAAAGTTGTCCAAGTAAATTCTTAGCAATACATATTACTAATCAAAAATTAAGTTTTGATATATTTACGGTAGGAAATGTACAAAATATTTTCATGGAACATGATCTTTCGACAGTTTCCTAGTGATTTTGGGCATAAAAGAAAAATCAATAGTTTTGACCCATGCAATGTTTTTTTTTGGCTATTGCTACAAATATACCCCAGAGCTGCTTTTGTGGTCCAAGGTCACAACTGTTAGGTACAAACTAAAAATGAAAAAGGGCTTCCTTAACTAAGCTGAATAAATATTGATATCATTTAAATTTTTGGCACGCTATTCCTTTAAATATTATCTTTAAATGCTCTCTTAACACGTCACCATTGTCCAAAAAAATTGGGAAATTTCATCTTGTAAACAAAAAGTGCAATCGCTCTTCCCCAGATGTTGCATTAGCGTATTCGAAACCAGACCACTGAGGGAGATACGGGACCGAGGTCATGACCCCGTGAAAATATATATCAAGTGTCGGCCTGTCTGAGCCTGTCTTCCCTTCTATCATCGAGCCATAAATATTACAATGCCTAAACATCACAATCACAAAACCACATTGCAGAATTGATAGATGGTGGGTGAATGATAGAAAGAAGACAGCTTTGTTTTCCACCTTTCTACACTCCGGATCAGGAGCATGGGGCGGCGGGCTATTTTTCTTTTTGCAAGGGGAGTTTTTTGCTCTTTCTTTCTTTTTCTCTTTGCAAAAGCATGTCCACTAAGTGTGATTCCCCCGCCCGCTCGCCCCTCTCTCTCTCTTTTTCTGCCTCCTGCGCTCTACCTGCATGTGAAATGCGTCTGCATACCCCTAACCTCACTTTTTCCTCCTGTGTCAGAGCCACCCTTAAGTGCTGTTGCCGATACCCATGAGTAAGCCCCATAAAAGCCGCACTATCGCCGCGGCCGTTATTGTTTCTTGCGGATGATTGATTGATGGATGAGGGCTGACACTTCAATGAAGCTATTTCCACTGGCATCTCTATCCGATGATGTGCAGCGTATATTTTCTATCTACGCCTGATTGCTCGCCTGTGTCATTCCTGGAAGTTCATTTACACCATGTTCCCTGAAGGACCTTTTTTTTTTTTGCCAATCTCCCTTTTCTTTCTCCTCCATTTCTACCATTTTTCTCCTCCTGGTGTCATAAAATAATGCTGTTTCTCGTAGGCTCTGTGGGAGCTGAGATAATTTGCACAGAGTGATAAAACAAAAGGCATGGAGAGGTTACTTACAGGAGGAACATGCATGTTTCAGACATATTCATCATAAAATATAAATCTGCTTAAATATATTATTGTCATTCCTGCTGTGCAGGGTGTTTTTGGTTTCATTTTTATTTTACTTTCATTTATAAAGTTCTGAAAGATGGAAATCATTTTTGTCACTCACAATATCTAAATTAAGTAAACATGAGGGTTAATTTTAAATAATTCTATTATTATAGATGTTGCTGTACTTATCATGTTTATGGAAAAACTGAGAGTTTATTGAGAAATATATTGTTTTAATTGGAAATAAAGCATGTTTCATGTTTATCACAATGTTTTTCATGTCCACACTTTTTCATGGTATTTTTGTGTTATTTCCCTTTAAAAAAAACAAAAGCCTGTTCATGACATCATCCTCCAGGAAGTATCATCGTTTTGGAGGGAAAACAACAGCAAAAGAGTAGTCAACTGAGTATAAGAAATGGATTTGATTCATTGTGGTATTTTGCATTTATGTAACTAAAAACGTCACATCCTTTTTGATAAAATTGCTAAACTTATGATAATTAATGCATTTCAAAATATAGTCAAAAACTAGAATGAACTCGAAGATAGCACCAAGTGTAGGCCTACTGCATAACAGGAATGTCCCAGCAACTCCGTTAGCATTTAAGGTAATTACCCACTACGTTAGTCAACCAGAAACTAATGACGTGGCTTCCTGTTCTTGTTTCCAGAATATCGTAGCAATAACGATTTTTCAGTTGGTGAGTTGAAGAAGAGAGAAAGATGGCTTTTCGAAGACGATTCTTCATTTTTATCTCATATGGAGAGCAGATGGCAGGCCTGCATCAGTGCAGGAGGCTTTCTGGGATGACAGCCATGAGATTCCCCCTCAGGTGCCATTGGAGCCCTCATGAGCCGGGAGTGTGATGGTTGGGACATGGCACCTCCTCGTGAAAGAATGGCTCTCTGTTCGCCTCCCTTTCTCACTTCGTAATGGTGCTTGCTAACAACCTAATATTTCAAGTGTATGTGTGTGCACACAGTAGCCCAAACACTATGAACTCTCTTCTCTCCTTCTCTGACACTCTATTTCTTAGTGTTTGGGTATGAAAACAGCCTAGGATTTGAGTTAAAGGTCTAAGAACATAATTATCTTTTTATTAAGAGTTTTCGGGTTAATTTACATTTACATTTAGTCATTATCCAGATGCTTTTTATCCAAAGCAAATTACAAATGAGGACAACAGAAGCAATCAAAACCAACAAAAGAGCCAAAAGATGTAAGTGCAAATGACTCACTTAGCCAAACGCAGTACACAGCAAGGTGTGTGTGTGTATAATTAAAATTAGCAATACATTAAAACTGCCTGGTAAGGCTTCATTGAAGATGTAACATTTCATGAAAATATAATATTTAATTTAATATTTCATGAAAAAAAAAAGAAAATTGTCCTAACCAGTAATTTGGCCACAATGAGAGAAAAATACTGTGCAAATTGACTCAAATACAATCAATCAGAACACATTTTGTGTTTAATATATACCTATATAGCTATGTGGCACATGATCTTGGACCAATGAGGATTCCCTAGGGGCGGAGCTATACCTATATAGCTATGTGGCACATGCTCTTGGAACAATGAGGATTACCTAGGGGCGGAGCTACCCAGTATGACACCATGGGAGCGGAGGCCAAACGCCTGGCAAAATGTCCTGTTGGCAGGTAAGGACAAAACTCCAACACTTTTGTAAAACTGTGCAAATATTGTACTTTTAGGGGTACAACAGCTTGTCACTGGGGAAAGAGTATCTTTGTGCCTTATTTACTCCTATAAGATTCATAGTAGTTCCTTATGGGGACATATTACTACTCTAAAGGACATTTTAGGGATAGGTAAGGTACAAAGTTTTCCTTTCCAAGGTACTGCGCCAGTGACAAGCTGTTGTACCTCTAGGGTACCATTTTTAGAACAGTGACAGTGAATATGCAGTTTCTTGGATGTGTGTTGTGTGATAGCCACAGTTGTGCAATAAAATATAATCAAAAACAAATGTGTTAAAATTATAGGATTCCCACATGAACCATTTCCTCTGTCTTTACAGTGTTTGTGTCACAGGTCATTTCCACTGCGAAGGGGAATATCTTTCAGAGAAAATGCAGCATGTTTGAAAAATATTCAAGACTTCATCACAATATCAGAGATAACATGTGGATACTCCACCAAAAACCTCCTGCATTTTTGATGACTCAACCTTCTCTCCTCTTCCAGAGATGAAGTGACTCATAAGGAGAGGTAAGTGTCCATTCCTCCTGTATTTATACAAGCCTTCCCAATGAGAGAATGTATGGAGGCAGAAGAGGTGATTGGACTCTGGCGTATATTTCCCCTGTGTCTTCCCTTCAGCATGTCATTCTTTAGAAGTAATCACCTTAGAGGGCAGCATGGCACTCATTTGCGAGATGCTGACCTCCCTTCCACTGAGAGGCAGTGGACAGTAGGGCCATCCATAATGCTGCGATGCATTACCGGTGGTAATATGAAGTGTAGTCACCCCTTTCATGCACTAGTATTCAAGTGCAAGGCCTGGGGAAAAACACCTTTTGGGACCCATCAAAACTCAGACTGATTCTATGTGTCACTGGTATTCATTAACCAACAGAAATGGTGAAAAATGGAATACGCTAAGCTATGTAGATATGAACGCCTACCCTGCTGAGAAGACCAGGGCTATGACACTCCAGTTCTTGAGGGCCATTATCCAGCAGTTTTTAGTTCCAACACTCCTGACTAATCAAGTAATCCTTAATTTGCTTCTTCACATGTACTGGATTAGGGTTGGAGGTAAATGCTCCAGGCCATTGCCCATCCAGGATGGGAGTGAAATAGTCTTTGTTTAAACAAACATGACTTTCCGTGCAGGTCCAAGATGGTTTGTGCATGTTAGGTCTGGGTCAAGCTAGTGGACCAATATTGCCAAGCTGTTCACCAGCAAAACTTGTGTAGCATCTGGCAGAGTTAACTAGTATGATATTTCAAGTGATGCTAACTGAGCAAGGAATTCTTGCCGGTTAAGCTAGATAAGAAGCCCTTTGAGGATGGCAGCTTTCAAAATGTGTTCTGGATTTAAGGCCAGGACACACCAAGCTAACTTCAAAGAACTAACATCGACAAAAGCCAACGGTTTTGTCACCTAATTTTGGCTACATCTGGACAGAAAAGCTGTGTTTAAACACACTGCAAGGACTACGGCTGACTGCAAACTAGCATATGTGTTCTGCATCTGTTTGTAAGGAGTTAACTCTCTATATCACCAGGTATTAATAGTCTTTATATAGTCTTCAATTTTAAGTAGCCTTAAATAATCTAATAACTTTCTTCATGTTAAGCAGATCATGTTGTTATGAAAATATTTGTGTATTGGAATGCTTGGTAAAGATAACTTGACATTATAACAGACTTCTGTCTGTGCAGTCTTGATTTACTTGCTTGTTTTCATCGGGAATCTGGCAAACTGCTTCCTACAAGAGCTGACTTTTAAAACACTTGAAAAAACCTGACCAGCTTGGTGTGTCACTGCCTCTAATCACAATAGATGGTATATTTAATTTTATAGAAAAATGAAACTGTGAAGGACCGATGTATAGTTCATTCAATAGATTGTACCGTCCAAGGTCACGTCTAATCTTCACAGCCCATATTTCCTGGACCAGTGGTTCCCTACCACATTCCTGCCCCCCAAGCTTGTCTAATTTGTCTGACAGACCCATTTCAGGTCTTGGAGTCTCTAATGAACTGATGACCTGAATCAGGTGTGTTTGATTAAGGAGAGTGGGATGTGGTTGGAAACCACTGTTCTAGACATATTTACAATGTTTGGTTGGATGTTAACAATGAACACCAAGCTATACAACACAACAGTGCAACTTAATGACCATCTATCCCTCTATGTTAAATGTGGCATCCCCCCAACAAATGGTGGTCTGTTCAGCAAGCTTTCATTCTTTGCAAATGTTTTGTGGTAAGCAGTGAGCTGAACTGGAACTATCAAACTCATGTTCCAAGCTGTGATTCTGGACACTTCTCATCTCCCCAAGTGCATGTACATCTCAATCTTAAAGGCGATCCAGCCACACCCACCTGGCAAAGCAATACACTTTATCCACTAATGCGTGCTGACACTGAATACTACACCCACCGAAATGAGGAGCCGCAAATTGGGTTATTCATCTTCACCTGGTGGTAATCTAGTTGATAAGCACTATGCACGTAGATCTCTAGTGGGGGGAGAGGCAATGTGATTACTGAGAGCAGAGCCATTGATGCCTGAGCTGCAGTAAAAGGGCCTCTGGAGCTCCGAGGGATGGACCTCTAACAAACACGTTTGAAGAAGACAAAGTAAACACTCACTCTCAATTGTCAGCCATGTAATGCCTTGCAGCACTAGCAACAGTTAGCATGAAACTAAGGAAAAGGAGAATAAATTAGTTTGTTTTACTGACTAAAGGAAGATAGGTGATTTGAGAGGTACTCTTTGGTGTTTGAGAAAGATATCATCTATTTCCGCCTCAGAGAGACTTGGTATTTTTCTTAGTGTATATCCTCTTGCTGTACCTCAGTTGTTTTCCCAGAGAATAGCATGCATTCTCCTGTGAAATCGGGGCAGGGTGCAAAGTAGTCTGACTATTGTAAATAAAGAACAAAGGCTAAAGAGATTCAGCTGTCCATCAGCCAGGGCAAGATACAACATTATCTCACAGCAGACTTGCTGGAATGTAGAGGGATACTCTTTGTCTAGTTGAAGAAAATGCATGTATCTAGCAAGTAATTTGTAGAGATCCAACTTTGCAATCTTAAATGTAAAAAGGTTCAAATGCAAAGCAAAAAAAGATTTATTAAAATGTGATCAGAGACGTCGACTGGACCACTGAGCTTTAGAAATGTTTAGGTTGCATTAACTCATCATGCGATGGCAGTACCTTGAATTATACTACCAATGTAAACACAGGACTCTGTAGTTGAGTCCACCTTCTGCAGGTTGTGAAAAGAGCTGAGGCCTTTGTTGCTCGCTGTAGTCTGTGAATTATTTTCATCCCTTCAGGAGTCCATCTGACCTAGACGTCGCAGCATCTCATGACTTATGCATGTCATAGACCCCCTTACTTTCCCCTCCTAATGGCTAGATAGCTTTGGCGGCTGCAAGTTGTTGTTGTATTTGCAGACGTGATGCATAGATCCCCGGTGGCCGTGTAAAAACCAGCCAGACCAGGTGCAACACTAATATCCCAGCCGTATCCAAACATTTCCTTTCAAAGTAACCAGCACACAGGGGCCCATAAATTAGAGCCAAGATGTCAGGCTTCCAATAAGACCCTACCCTGAGCAATAAACTTTGACATTGGTGTGTGAAAAACGGTGGCCCTTTTTCATTGTCAAGTGTTACAAATTGATGAAATGAGTTCATCGATGTTCCCTGGTCATTATCTCTCTAGTGGCACTTTGTTTTACAGACAGCGGGGAAAGGGACGGAGCAGATTAGGGGCCCCCGACACAGTTTATCAAACCAAATCTAATATCAACCCTAAGAAGGGAATCTGGAAATCAATACTTCATTACTAAATTGTTACTGGGGATGAAGAGTGATTGTGAGGGTTCAGAGATGTGTCTCGGCAGCCGGGGCACAGGAAGTTCAATGTCACCGGTGAAGTGATAAGTAAAGGCTTTGATGGGAAGAAACATTTCTGTAACGGGCGCACTGGCGAAGGAGGGCTTTGGGGGTGTTGGTGAGAAAAGATAATAGAAACTGAGTTTGCCTTTGATTGGGCGTTTGTTTTATAGCTGGAAAGAGAGAGAGAGGAGGGGAAAAGGAAAGGAAATCTTTCTTTCTTGACTTCACCAATATCTCTAAGTCTACTGGGTGCGTGCAACATTATGGCAGAATTATTGGGTCGTTGGCAAACAAACTCTCATTATGAAGGCATCGATTTACACAATAATAAACTCTTTACTTAAAATAGATGTTTGCTTATTTGCACACATTGTTCTATTTGCAGAATTGGTGTGTTGAATGCAGGACAGTGTTAACTTTATTGCTGCTAGTCTTCCATAGTCAGGCTTTTCACTATTGGTGATGAAGTCTACATTACCAAGAGCAATCAAGAACAAGCGACAGCATGAAGAACTTGAAGTTCTATAAAGAACTTGAAGAAGCATGAAATCATATTTGTTCTGTCTCTTCTCTGTGTTCTTGATGATTTCTGACTTTTGCATCTGCATGTCATTAATTGAATGGAATAACAGTATAGTGAGATGGTAGACGGTGCTCAAACCTGCTCCGATTACATCCATCATGGAAAACAAACGAAAGAAATTTGGCGTAAACGTACAAGGGTTTATCAATATATTTTCTATTGTGTTATATGTGTATGCATTAGGATTTAAAAGCCCTAATGGAGTTTTTTTTTTTTTTTTTTTCATTTCTGTCATTACAAATAAATGGAGCAGCTGCGACTGAACAAGTATGTGTGGTCTCTTTTTATGTGAAATAATGTTAAAAATCAGCTTGGTTTAGCATGCTAACACAAATTGATAAATTGCCATTTTTTTATCGTAAATCATTGGTATGTAAAATATAGATTCTGAAGTCTTTAAATCTTCATGTAAGGTCCAAATGTCAGCTTCTGTCAAGTTTGTTTTGCGATATAGACGTTTTCTTTCATTTTCCAATCTGTGAAATTGTGGGGTTGTGTGACGTTTGCTTCAGGGAGGCCTGTTAAGGGCAGGTTTTATTGTAGCCCTGGTCTGGCAGTGGAAACCAGCCTGATTTTGACATCGTGACTTGAGGTCCGAGGCTTTTGGCCCCTCCTCAGCTCATTGTTAGGATATGAGGAGTTACACTTCATTTTCTGCCAAATTGTATTGCTGATAAGAAATATTAAAAATACAGTATTTATATATATATATATAATTTGAGTTAAGCAGCTAAATGAATGCTACATTTGCTGTCAGATTTGAAAATATTTTAAAATATTATTACTATACTATAGAGCATGTCTAGCAAATGATCCCCTGAGGGATGTATAAGAAAATGTATATCTTGATTACAAATTTGCTAAACATACATTATTGTAGCATGATTTGAGCTAAAAACAATAATTAAATAAAAAGTGCAGCTAAAGCACTCACTATCAGCCTTATGCTACATTTACATGACAGCGATGTAGTCAACAATGGAAAAGTTTTTACCTTGTGTTTTAAGAATTTCACTTATTCACAAGAACATTTTCAAAATTATTAGCATTTACGAAAACGATCAAAAACGACGGATTATCCCATGCCAGGTACCCGTTCTTCGTATGTTGCCAACTCAGTTAGCTGGATTTGATTGTTGATGATTTGGCATGATCTTGGATTGGTTGGTTCTTCAAAGCTCATCCCAGAGTTGCTCTGTAAGCTTTTTCATGAAAACAGGATTAGATTGCATGTTTTTAAGTAGAACTGATACTTAAAATCTGTCCATTGCCACCGCTACTTTATTACAAGAGTATCCTACTGATCAAGGGACAATAATTTAAAATAGTAATCAATTAAAAATGTATTTAAAGATAATATAATAATGTTGTGTAATCTTTAGACAAAGACAGTTTCACTCAATGAAAGATTTATACGTCATAAAATAATTACTTCATAATTGTATTAGAGTCTTACACACATATTCTATACAGATAATGTAAAGTCGTGCATTAATTTGAGTGATGACAGCTATAATGGGAGTGGCTTGATGGAGCACAGGAGATGCAGTTAACATGATCTTGACCCTTAAGAAACTTTAATTAATGCTGTCACATAACAAATCTGTTCAAATATAAAATTAAATGAATTTCTGATTACACTGAAATAAAAATGGTAAGCCTGTACAAATGTTAGAAATCGTGAATATAAATAATTGGGAATCATGTAAAAAATATATATATATATATATAATTTATCTATTATAACATTTCGTTTTGCTTGCTTGGCAGTTTCCTGCCAAGTCCAGAAATTTGTCAAGTTTTTCATCAGGTGTCATTTTTAAATAAATGTCTTGCCGCCAGCCAATCGCTGCATTGCTGATCGTGGTTCCAAGTAACTATACATAACCCCTTTTAAACCAATCCATGAAGGCGCAATTATCTCAGATAACTAAATCCAGCCATACCAATCATCAACAACAGGTGCATTTGAAGAACCCCAGTAGTTGGCGCGGTCACCTTGTTAGTAAATAGTACTTGTAGGGAAGTAACGATTATATCTTATATATGATGCATCGCCGCTGTTGGTTGTAATATTGGTGAAGTAAATCCACACTTTGCTGAAGAACCATTAGCAAACTCTTGAGCAGCAAATACAGTTATCCACCATTGTTGTGTATGTTTGTTCGCGCTTGCATTTGAAATCGACACACACTGCGCATGTCTACATACTTAACACTTACTATGCACGTGCATGACATAACCATTTTCAAAGATTCCCATATTGGGTGTTTACATGGAAACGATAACGGTGGAGTTTTCAAAATCTTGCACTTTGAAAACCATCTCCAAAACACCGTTGTTGTGTAAACGAACAGGCAAAATGCATAAAAAGTGTCCAGTTTTTGGCTGAAAATGTATCAGCAGCAGTCCCTTAGAAACAAGTTTGTTACAAAACGTGCACGCTGACTGCCAGAATTGTGTAGAAGCTAACTAATCAAATCTTGTCTCTTGTCCTTTATTGTGTGCATTTCAGTCAGTAAACAGTTCATGGATGCTCTCTACACAATAATATGACCGTACCTTGAAGACACTAAGCCATTCTCTAGTACTTTATATAAATAAATAAATTAAAGAGACGGAATAAAAGATTTTGGAGCAAATTATCTTGATGAGGCGCGTTATGCTGCATCGCTAACTCCTCAGTACGTCTCTAATTGGAAGACCATTGTCTGAGCTGTCACGACTGAAACCTCGCACATTCGCTCACGTTAAGATGTTCCTCGTGCACATTGCACGTTTCCAGAGCCCTTCTCCACGCAGGTGACAAAGATAAACATTTTTTACAGCCGAGTTTGACATCGGTGGAGGAAGAAGACTTAGTCCAGTATCAGAGGCCCACGGCTAATGATTTTTGAGCAGCCCCCGACTGAGCCTTAAATGTCTTCAATATCCATAAACAACTCTATACTGTCCAATTAGGCAGACAGAGATGTACTGAGCTGTCAGACAGATTTGCATGGCTAAGCACCTGAGATCCCGCAGATGATGGGGGGGAGGGTTCGTCAGGCCGGGAGAGAAAGATGAGCACAACGGATGACTTTCATTACTGCATTTTGCCTTTTTCCCAACACCCAATTACTGCCAGGATTAATTGATTATGTTACCTTTCTTTCAAAGCCCAATGCAGAGATTGCTGGCTCTCTCTTTCCCCACTTTATGCACTTATTTCCTGAGCTTTTTTTTTTTTTGTTCATGTATTCGCATGTTTCTCCTTTGGGGATTTAATTATTTTGCAATTTATAGGTTAAGAAATAACATCCAGTTCTGTTGCCTTTGAAAAAAATGGCCATTTTACAGCAGGCGATACCATGCTTAATTAGGATTTATACTCTTGCGTACCATCGCTGTTGCCCCTGCTCTTCCCTCTCTCTTCGTAACTGGCCTGTCAGTGGTCAGGGAGCTTGGGAGAACGTGACACTTCCCTGAGTACGTCTGATGGGACTGAATCATGCTTTTTAGATTCATTATGGCACTTTATTTTTCCACTGGGCCTTTTCTCTCCTGTCCATCCAGTGTTGGGAGTGAGACGTGTGAGGGTGTATTAACGGACAGACAGTGTACATATTTCATGATATGTACGCGGTTCTGCTCTGTGGGCCGGCTGAGATGCTCGGCTCTCCGTCGGTGTCTGTTTTGTCGTACATGCTGGCCAGACAAAGAACTCAAAATGACAAGCGTGTCTCAGTTCAGGGGAGCAACGTCAAAGTCACATCAGGCTGTCCGTAATTTCTGGGTTAAAGCTGGTTATATGGGGAGAGAGTGAAGAGAGAGAAATCTAGAAGCAGGGCTAGTTTTATGTCTGTTTTAAAACTGCTATAGAATTATATAGCAGCTTTATATAATAAACAATAATGTATTTTTCAGAACATTATAACTAAGACTGGAAATTTCTGATTTCTGATCAGTTATTAAAGTCAGTATGCTAAATGAAAACATCAAACTTGGAATATAATATAATATATATATATATATATATATATATATATATATATATATATATATATATATATATATATATATATATATATATATATATATATATATATATATATATATTTTCATTTAAATATTCAAATAAATATTTCTATATAAATGTATCTAAATTATCTGCTAATTGTGGGCTTGAAGTTACAAATTCACAACAATTTGAATACATACATATATATATATATATGTGTAAAATATTGTTGTGAATTTAGAACTTAAAGCCCACAATTAGCAGATAATTGAGATATATATTTATATTAAAGTGAAATAATAATTATAAATAATATACTAATTTATTATTTACTAATACTATTTTATTATATATTAGATAATATTGCTTGTATTGTTAAGATTGTATATTTATTAAAAAAATTCATGTTTCATTTTATTTCTCTAATTGTATATTTGTAATTTAAAAATGTCAATATATTTTATGCAAATGTGAAACAATATGTAATTGTAAATTATATATACATATATAAATACTTTTCTGCTTTAAATATTTTACTTTATTAATGTTTTCATAAATTTTAATTGGAAATCTTGGTTATAATCTTAAAAAAAAAATCTGGGGGAAAAGATTAACATTAAACACCCTAAATATATTTATGCTAAAATTGAACTACATATTTTATATATTTTACATATTTAAATGTGTGTGTCTGTGTCTGTGTGTGTGTGTGTGTCTCTCTCTGTGTGTGTGTGTGTGTGTGTATATATATATATATATATATATATATAAATATATATAAAATAAGAACATATAAATTAGTCAACATTTGAAGAGGATCAGATTTGTCCTAAGACAACAACAGGTATTGTTTTTTTTTTGTTTTAGGACAACTTTGATGAAAGGTTTTGATCCACTTCGTATGTTGACTAATGTATATGTGTGTGTGTGTGTGTGTGTGTGTGTGTCTCTGTCCGTGTCTGTGTCTGTGTGTTATATTTTATGCAGTATCTTACATATTTATTTTGCATAGATTGTGTCACTTCAAATAGGCTCATAATCAAGTCTTTATTTTTATTCTCTAGAGTTGTACCCTAGAACCCACATGATATCATGTATATATAATATATATATTTCAGAATTAAAAACATGTTATTATATTACTTTCCTAACTTAAAATGGTGTTTCCAGCAAGCATGGTTTCTTTCAAAGCTTGAGACGGCGCTCCATTTGAAGCATGTTATTTTGATCTCAGACATTGGCACTGTTGACACCTCAGTACTTGACTGTCCCTCAAGCCTTTCCATCTCCCCGGCATCACACTTCCATTGGAACTAATTAATAAAAGTGTTTAAATCGCATTTCCCCCCTCCTGTTGTAATTAACAGCAACATCTGTTAAAGTCTCACTCAGCCTAGAAATAGCAGCTCACAGGGAGAAATACAAACTGTGCAGAGGATCCGTTTAAACGTTCAGACCGGTGCACGTGAATACGGCGGACACATACATTAAACCCATTGATTCAAACATGTTTTAGTTTCTTGTCCATATGCTCATTTCCAAGTCATCTTGGGTGCATTACAACATCTGATCGATTTAGAAAGCTTTTGATTATGTGTGTTTTCTGAATTAGACAGATGAAAGGATCAATGAAGAGGTCAAGTAAGGTCAAAGCAAAGAGCCCCTAAGTAACGGCCCTTCCGGCAAAACTGGCAGGACGTATGCTGATTTAGTGGAGGTACTTTATATCTTTTGATGTGGAATCAGTGTAGACGTGCTGGTGAAGGCTGCAGTGCATGCTTTAAAATGTCACTGTTCATTATTCATTTCGGTCAAGGCGGTTTCAAATGTTGAACTGCTTGATAAATGGCTGAGATGCTTGTTTTGAAGGAATATTCTGGGATATTCTCAGCATAATGTTTATGTGCTGCATCTGTGTCATGCTTTCAGTTGCAATAGATAATAAAATGCATGTCATACAGACTCATTTTTACTTGTGTTTTTTTGTTGTTGTTAATTTTGAAGACTAGAAGATATACCGTATTTTCCGGACTTTAAGTCTTTTTCATAGTTTGGCTCGACTTATAGTCAGGTGCGACTTATTTATCAAAATTAATTTGACATGAACAAAGAGAAATGAACCAATAGAAAGCATTACCGTCTACAGCAGCCAGAGGGCTCTTCGGGCTCTTCTACGCTCTCCAGTGATCCTGTAGTCTACACCGAAGACATAGAGCGCCCTCTCGCGGCTGTAGACGGTAATGTTTTGTCTCTTTCTTGGTTCTAAATAAATGCGACTTATAGTCCGGTGCGACTTATATAAGTTTTTTTCCTCGTCATGACGTATTTTTGGACTGATGCGACTTATACTCAGGTGCGACTTATAGTCCGAAAAATACGGTATATCGGAGGCTGTTAAATTCGCAGAGTAAAAAAAATAAAAATAAAAAAAAGGAAAAAGGAAGCCTAATTGTGAGCTAAAGTTGAAATTAAAATAAGAAAAAATATGTCAATGTTAAATATGAAGTTATAGTTGTCAGTGAGATGTTGTATGAATGTCTTTATTATGGAATAATAAATAAAAAATAAATTAATTAAGGTAATTGTGACTCTTTATCACACAATTCTGGGTTTATATCTCGCAATTCAGAGTTTTTTTTTTTTTTTTTTTTTTGGCATTTGCAAAGATATGCATATTGCATTATGACTTGATTAGAAAGTTGCAGTTGGAAAATATTAAGTCACATTGTATGATTTAAAGACAAATGATATCATAATTACCCCCCCCCCCCCCTTATTTCTCAGAGGATATTATAGGGCTCCATTATTTTTTTTAAGGTTTTTTAAATTGTTTTATTTCTTATTTCTCATTACTGCGCTATCACATTATGACTAATAAGGTTGCAGTGATGAGAGCAATTGTGAAATATTAGAGACAAACCTATGAAATATTAAGCCATAATAAATAGTTTTGAGTCTTCCAGTATTTTTGACGTTTTTAAAATTGAACACAGGAGGCTTTTGTAAAAAAAAATAATAATAATCATAATTTGTAGTTAAAATTCAACCTATGCTAGCTAGCTAACTAAATGCCCTTGTGGTTAACACTTAAAATCTTACTTAAAATTTTTTAAAAGCACAATACGACGGAAGAGTCCCACGGAGCTGGCGTGCCTCGGGTTGAGTACCGGGGCTCTACTAAATCAGTCGCTGTGATTAGACAGGAGGTATCCCATGAATCAGGTAGCACTGGCTGCTTATAATCACTTCTGTGTGACAAAAAACTAATTGAACTCAAGTTGTTTTGTGTACACGAGTATGACAAGAGCTAATGGGATTATTTGAAATACAAACGGGTCCTCACTTTTTCATCATTAATTACTACTAATTATATGAGCACACGCACACTCTCGCCGTGGCACCTATTAGAGGATTTTGTACTTGAAGGGTGTATATCACAATCAGAATGTCACTGATGTGTCTTAATTGTCTTTGTGTCTCCTCTGTCATATCTGAACCCTCTCCCTGATTACTCCGTATGGCACTTGCAGGTTATGCCCTGATGATAAACATAATCATAACTTAAATAGCCTGAATGTGTGAAAAGAATGGAAAGAAATGGGTAAAATATCTTTAAAATGCCATGTTTGTAAAAAATCTAAATAGAAGTAAAAATACACACTACTTACTTTATATTTTTGATTCAAATGATTTAAAGATGCTTGTTTGGTTACATTTCATCAAAATATGAAGTTACCCAAACCCCTGAAATGACTTTCCTTTTCATATGTTTCCACCAAATATGTTCTCATAATTATGTCATGATAACCTGATGTCAGATTTAACACTTTTTTTCAGCATCATGTCCTCCATTTCACTCCTCTAATACAACAAATTACTGAAGTAAAATGGGTTATGAACGCTGTTTCATGCTCATTTATTACAGAAGTCTCGTGGCAAAGTGTGCATCATTAGCATAAACATGTATTTTTTTCTATTCTATTCTATTAAGCTGTTTCATGCACACACAAAAAAATACTTACAAAGCTGTACACATTAATGATAGCTTAATTTATTTTATCTTTTTAATGTGTTATATTATATTACATTATATATTATGGAAGTAAAATGGGTTATGAATGCTGTTTCAAGTCTTGTTGTAAAACTGAACACATAGGGCAGAGTTTGCACACACTACTTGCTTTTATTATTATATTAATTATATGATAATATGAACAAGTACTCCCAGTCAAAAACTTTGTTAAAAGTAAATAATTTCTTACTTTTCTTGCTCCTGGTATTTTGACCGAAATGACGACCAACAACAGTTGGGCCTCATTAAGACAGCATTTCTAATATTCAGCCCGCCGTATATTCATCAGATTGGACAGACTGCATCAACTCGGCTCATTTCTGCATTTTTAATTGTTGTTTTTTACCCAGAGCTCATCCTTGGGGAGGCAGTCCGGTCTCTCCGAAAGGTTAGTGGTCCCTGATGCAAGCGCAGCACTGGATTTCACATAATGTCATGTCTTTGTTAGCATTTTCACTGTTAATAACATAGTCACCTGACATCAGCCTGCCAAACCAGAGGCATAGTAATGCGAGAGAAATGTGATCTCATTTACCAAAAAACAATTACTGTTGAAGAATATCGCTTTTTTCCCCTCCAAATGGTTGTTTTATACTTCATTGAGAGATTCATCAGTAATCAAGGGTTAATTTCACACTCCACTGAATGGCCTGTTTTAATCCCTATTCACAGTAATTAAATCTGTCTGATAAAGTGAGCACTTTACTCTCTCTTTTTTTTTTTTTTCATACTTTTTTTTTTATTGTTTTACACCCTTCACGTCTCATCTCCTGAGCACCACGTCATCTCGCCTCAGTGACAGGCCGAATCTATCCCTAAAATTAAAACAATCCTGACCTATCTAAGATGACAGGAGAAGCAGAGAGAAAAAGTGATAGAGTTAGAAAAAGAGATGGGGGAGAAGAAAGGAATAGACATGAGAGAAGTTGAAAGAGATCCTTCACAAAGCTCGTCAGGAGTGCGAAGAATAGCTGACAATCGTTTTATTTTTTCCCCCTCCTTTTCTCTTTCTTACGCACTTCCATTTCAGACGAGTGGAATGTGAAGATTTGACCCTGTCAATCAGGACCGGTGACAAGTTTAATCACGGAGCGCCCTCCACAAAATCATGGCTAAATAGGAATGCAAATAATAGAGCACCAGGGCCTCTTATAAATGCTAATCAAGAGGGCTAATCAGCTGACAGGACCACAGATTCTGCTCGTTCAAGGAGTCACTCAAACTTACTTTCTCTTCTCTTTTGCACCTTCTTTCCCCCCTTTCACTTTCCCCATTACAGGCTATAAATCCACACGTCTGCTGGGAAGGAAATCCAAAAAGATTTCTACCGGCTTCCTGCGGGGTGGTATGAGTGTTGAGGAGAAACCAAACTTAAGGGTAGATTGTGTAATTTCTGTGCTGTTAAAACTGAAACACAAAAATAATGACTGTCAAACACAATCTAGTCTGCAATTGGTCAGACAGCCCCGCCTCCAAAATCACGTGATTGGTTGAGCCAGTGTTGCAGTGTTGGGCTGGTCGAGGTGCTGAAACAAAGAGAACAATGGGTTTCATTCACTAATAATTGCGTAGATTATTCATATTGATATGCACAGGAGAACTTCTCTTAACCTCATTGTAATGTTAAAGAATTTGGAGTATTCAAAATGTGCAACCATGTATCTAAGGTTAATTTGTACTAAACATGCCCAAACCGTCTACATACAAGGCCTTTTGTCACAGCAAACTTATCATGCTCTCTTGTCTAAGGCTCTGTTTAATACCTATGATGCGCTTTTGTCGATCAGATCATAAACAGATAATGGAGAAACATCCCCATTTATACCTGCCTTTTTAATATATCTCGTTGATCCACGTTCAACCACTTCAGTCATTTCTTTGAGAGGAGGGTCAATAGTTGGTGGTACATGGGCCAACTATTTGAGCAATTTTGCTGGGCAACTTTTTTGGGCAATGTTGCTTGGGCACTTTCCCATAGAGGATGGGTAACAAATCTGGAATCTGGTTACTTTAAATTGGTTGTGGGCCCTGTGTCTCACCTGGTTTCCCGTTGACGGCAACATTGCTCTGAAAATTGTCCAGTGTATCATCAGCCTATGGGTGGTTGTATGTATGGGCCTTTTCTGATCTTTCAAGATTCTTTATTGTTTTGCAAAAAATGTACATTTATGGATCCAGCAGCTTGTTACAGGAACAGTCCCCTTAAAGGGGAATTTTGTACCTTATCTACCCCTTAAAAGCATCATATTATTACCTTAGAGAGGAAATATGCACTACTATGAACCTAAATAAAGTAGAAAGTTGTTCCTTTAAGGGTAGTGTCCTAGTGACAAGCTGTCTGGACACTGAATTCAAAACATGATTTTAAGAGCACATCCAGTGATCAGTCAAATTCAAACAAAATTAAGTACCTTTCATTTGCGAAGCATCTAATTCACTGGGTTATCCAAAAAAAAAAAAAAAAAAATAGGCATTACCACATTATTCTTTTATTTTTTTGTTAAACTTCCAGAAAAATAGATAACTATCATGATGTGTACCGTTAATGTGATATAAATGACTCAGACATGATTCCACCCACCCCTACCATAACCATTGGTTATTCAGTGGTCCACCCACTTCTGCTCTATTTGCACAGATATAACATGTCAATTATGCCCATCTTTGATCTTGAAGAGTTATTTTTCAGCGTTTCTTCCCTCTGTGGAAGAAATAGTTATATTTTTAGGCTCCATAAAGTGCATTTGATAGAATCCCCCCTCCTCTCGATGAGATGAAGTAGCCGTCTGTTTCAGAACCATGTAAATGAGGCCTTGCCAATCCACAGCTCTGTGATCCGACTCAGAAGTGAAGAGCTCAGTGGAGACTTTGAAATGTTGATTTAGGCCTGGTTTGAGGATGGCGAGTCCCCCCGCCGCACCTCTAAAAATGCAGTTGATCTAAGTTTCATGTGCGCTTCAAAGTTGTGAAGGTTGCCTTTCTCTTCCCAATTGTCTAAGATATCAAAGCTAAATGTGAAGATCCGCTCCACTCCGCCACGCCTGCATCAGGAGCGCGGCGTGACTGTTTGAAGTCCGCAAAATCACAGACGATAAGACTGAAGCCAAGGCAGTCACTTTCTTCTGGAGACTGTACTTGCTTTTGTTATACTTTGTGTTCCTTCTTACGGTAGTTTTGGTACCTGCGCCATGTGTTTTCCATTCTCAAAAGTTTGAAACGAAGAGGGTTGCATTCAGATGCACCACTTTATTGCATATGGTTATTTCACTCACATACAAATTCTGCAATTATTTACTACTTTTTTGAGTAACATACTGAAATTGAGGTGGTAATGTCCTCTCAAAACTACCTGTCCGGTATTTTCAAACTGACCCAACGTCAATTGACGACGATGACATTGTCAATTAAGAAAGCTAGTGAATGGCTTCAGATAACTTTGAATATAGCACACTGTTTGTTTAGGTCACTTTTATGGTGTGTCTAATAAGTTTAATTTTTTTGACTGTTTTTGAAGCTTGACTGATGGCGTCAAGCTTCATTGAAAAGAGATTCTTCTGCTCCATGAGGATGAGTAAATATTGAACATTTTTGACTGAACTGTTCCTTTAAGGTTGTAAGAACTTATGACAGTATACTTCTAATTCTAGTTTCAAGAAGGTAATAGGAAATTCAATCCAAACGCATGGCAGTCACATTGGATTTCTGAAACCAGCAAATGTGGAACACAGAAGCATCAAAATGCTATTCCAAAACATTAAAACACAATATGCAATTAATTTAGTTTTACATCTAAGTTTACATTTTGACTTTTGAAGAGGATGCTTCTGCTTCTAGTATATCAATAATTTATGGTAAAGGGAGTATTTTTATTTAAAGACAAAATATTATTATAACCTAATCGTAAGTGATTCCATCTGGTTTCATTTGTCAGCAAGAGTTAGGCTTAAAAAGGAAACATAAACAAGCTCTCACATCTCAAAAACTACCACTGGCAAAGTCTATTTCTCCCCTCAAACTGATGGTTTAACATCGAATTCTCTCGGGCGTATCTGAGTGCCTGAAACTTTCCCATCTCCAGAAACGCATATGAGTGTGTCTGGCAGTGCCAAGGGTGAAAACAAAGACTTGCTCTGAGAACTTGTAAAAGATACTGTCATGCACTGCAAGAACCGCAGTATCAAAACATTTGGATATTTTATTATTTTGAAAATTAGTGCTGCAGATTTGCAGTCTGCCCCTGGACTGTGCTGGACGGTGTTAAAAGTGCTTGTAAATAGAAAAGAGATCAGGCTTAAAGCAAAAACTCTTATATTTTGCAAGTTTCGTTACTCTTAGGGCCGTTTCATAGTCAACGCATCTATACGAATATGCGTCCCCGAGGCTACGCATCGTTACGCTTCGGCCCCTATTATGCGTCGGTGCGTAGCCAAATATGTTGTCCTAGTTTTTGATACGCGATGCGCCGATGCACCCAATACACTATGCGTTGTTAGTCGGGACGACATTGCAAGTATTGTACATTAATTCAAGTATATTGTGTTTACAGAAGAAGAAGGTTTGAATACAATGGCGGGCGAAGAGAAAATATTAAAAGAAAAATTATCTATCTCTGCGTTGCCTTTGTTGCCGCCGATGTAAAATCTGCAACAGAATACACTCCTCTTCAGTTGCCATTGTGATCTGAATATCACGCGACCCAACTCTACTGATATCACCTACTGATACTACCCCCTTTTGCGTGATCGGTGTATTGCATACACGCATCGCCCGTGACGCTTGTATCCACTGTTTAGACTATGAAAGGGAGCGCGTCGCTCGCGTTGCTTGCTCGCGTTTCTCGCGTTGACTATGTAACGGCCCTAAATTTTTAAACTTTTGCTGTTAACATCATTTGGGAGATCCATTTTGAGCTTTGATGACATTTAAAAAATGCGATCAGCTTTCAAATTTTTTGGTTGTGCAAGTTGTATTAAGCTCTACATGTAATCTTTTAGTTCCCCCCTCCCCCATTTGTATGAGATCTGATGGCCGGTTTGCTGGCTGCTAGTTAACAGCAGACCTTGCTCACACACACCCCGAGGTGAAGATTCAACCTGCCGACCACCCACTTCACCAGACGTCTCCCCAGGCATCAACACCACATGGCCATCGTCCAGCCAACATCTCCCCAGTGACGGGCCGCTGCTGCTAATGATGCCCCGTGTTTGGCAGTTCAGAGGCCTGTTTGATCAGGTATCAACCCTGCGCGTCAATGATCTCCACAGATATCGCCGCAGAGAGCAGAATGGAGGCTGAGGTTCAGAGGGATCTGTCATCAGATCAATCAGTCAACCAGTCGGTCTCTGGGACCGAGGGCCATCAAGGGCCAATGCCTTGCCTTTGGTCGCACTTTCTCCTGAAGCAATGGAAGGTTTTTTTTCTCTAATGAGGAAAGAGTTTGGTTTGTGGAATAAAATTGCAGAGGTGGTATTGATGTGTACAACCCATCTGGTCATCCATAAGATAAACTATAAGGCCAAAAGTATGTGGACACCTGAACCCCACACCTGCATATTCATCTTGAGTGTTACATTTTAAAACCATGGGCATTGCTAGAAAATCTGCTTAACCTGTTCCCTAGAATGTGGGTGTCCATAAACCTTCGGCCATGTCTTTTACCCAATCTAGAGTCTAATAAATTATAGGCCTAGGGCCCTTTTCAGTAAACATGCACATAATTTTTGTGCTTTACCTGTGGGCTTGCATTTGCAGATTAAACTAGGGCTGGAATACACTACATGACTTAATATTCGACATTAGGCATTGTACGGTTGTCGAATTTGTAAATTGTCACATACAAAAATTTGCCATCATACACTAAATGACTGAGGACTGCACACTATTAGACTTTAAAGTTGTTCCAAACAGAACAAACTCACGTAAAAATACACACATTGTTCGAGTGACAAATAAAAAACAACAAATGTTCCTAAATCAGATGAAAATATCAAATGTGTTTGACATCCTCCGACAGGAAGGACTAATAGTCTGAAGCTAAAAACAAATCGGCGTCAATGACTATCATACACTACACGATTTTCTATTTAATCTGCCTACAAAAATCTGCAGACTGGCTCTTACTTTCAGCAGCTAGCATCGACTCGTCCAGACGGTAAATCTGTGCAAATTTGTGTAGTGTATTCCAGCTTTAGAATTGAGTGAGATGAACACATGACTTTCATCCATTCCTTAAACGCCACCCATCTGGATTCCCTCACACTGGCTCTTGAGTTCCAGCGAATGAAGGGAAAGGGTGCGGAGAGATTCTGGACAACAGATCTGTCTGCTATTTTTACACCCGATACGATAATGTTGGGGAAACTGACAGACTACCAAATGATGTATTGCACAGTGACATCACTGAAGACAAGAAGACCTCTTCACACAGGAGGGCACAGGCTGCTAACATCAGGGATAATAGGGGCGCATAGAGCTGTGTGTGTCCCACACACATGGTATTTGGAACTCAGCAGCTTCTATCCCCACGGACAAGCAATCTGTGCTTGGCCGGGAATATCAGGCTTCGCGCCTTTCAGTCAGCTCACTTGAAGGATGTTGGCAGGGGATGCTCTCTTAACCCTTGAAATCCTTAATAATTAGCTTAATATTGTGCTAAGCAATACCCACGATGTGTGTGAATACTTGATTGCTATTCTTATTTTTCAGAAGACCCTTTGACTGGTGCATGCATTTATGTTTTTACTTGTGGAATAATGCGAGTACTTTCTATTCCTTTCTGTTGTGGCCCATTCACCAGTTACTTCGCATAAACTTTTGATACCATTCATCAGCCAGCATTGATTACTTCAGGTGCATAATGAGTATGGACTGCTTCACTCTCATTGGACTGCTCAGGAAAAAGGCAAGCTGGCATCCTCCATCTATGTCCCTTACTTGTTTTCATTTTGCCCGGGGGCTGCTTCCAGCGTCAGGGGCCTCTCTTTGCAATGTGACAGCTCCATCTCAAGGGGTCTGGATCCTCATGCAAAAACAGCGCATCAGAACAAATAAGGCTTTCGCCACTTATGAGAAAGCTTCGATCAGTACCACCCTTTAACGTCACGTCAATGCCAGAGCGCACGAGGCAATCTTCCACAGTCTTGCACGGCTCTCTGCCAGTCTTTCCTGCAATTCAGCATCATCTCTACGGGAGGCTCCTGCTTCTGTCATCCTATGCAACCACTGAGGAGGTAATTACAGATTTTGCAGCGTACAGAATTTCCGAAGACGGACACCTGCCTTAAAAAATTATGCTCTTCTGCGGTCGACATTCCCACCCCTGCTCCTCCCTCCACTTCCTCTATTCCAATCGGTGGAAAGATGGAGAAATTCTGCTTCTGCTGATCCCCTACCCAAATGCTGGCGGCAACAGGAGCCTCGCGTACATTAAACAAAAACTGTCAGCCTGGGCAACGTGTGGCACTGAAGCATTTATTCTGTCTCACACATCCTGGCACTTAGAATTATTTCCTCCATGCCTGATAACCAAATTACAATATGGCAGGTCTCCCCGGAGCCACGGGGATCGTTAGTGCCAGCTCACAACATACTTTCAACTGATGTGGCATTTCATGTACAGCTGCCAATCAAAGTCTACGGAAGGGAAAGATGCAAATGAGGGTGGGCCCGGCAGTGTTGCAATTACAGTTGTGTGTGTGTGCATACGAGCGAAGGTATAATCCCTCGTCTCTCCTGTAGATAGACAGCTGCAGTCTGAACGCAGTTCCCCAGAATCTCACTGTGCTAACTCTACTCTAAATGTGGGGTAAGCAAAATGGCAGGTGAAGGGAATTACTGTAGCGCTGCTGGATTATGAGCTGTCGTATGCTTCTCTCAGGTCTCTGAGTGAGCCGAAATCTCTATCCTGTGGAATAAAACCGTTCGCTGTGTGAATGGCATGAAGACAGCAGTTTAGTAAACTTGCGGCTCTTCAAAATAAAGGGGTGACACAGAGTCCCATCCTGTTTTGAGATGGAAAAAATCCTAATGTTGTGATGTCTTTGGCATAGCGTTTTTCCCTCTTAAACAGTAGAATGGTGATGGTGAAGGAGGCCTTGAGCTCAGCTGTTATAGCTATAATATTTGGTTTTAAATCATGACAAACTACATTCAAACTATAATAAATATAATATAAAATGGCCCTAATAAAATTAATTTGGAAAATTAAACCATATTTAAAAATTTATGAATATATGTTTGCACATTGTATATTTGTTTATATATTATGCAAATAATTATTAAATAAAGAGATATTTATTTTAAGTAAATTAAGCATATCCCTTCTTAATCAAAGTATTTCACACACAAAAAAACACTTTCTAGTTGTGAAGCGTTGAAATGTTCATAGTTATCTATGGTTACTGTACAAACTTTTATAAAAAAGGTATAAAATCTGACACTGGGGGTGTACCCTTTCAAAAGGTGTTCTTCTGTACCTTATTTACCCCCAAAGGGTGCATATTAATATCTTAAAGTTACATATTAGTACCTAATGTTACATATTAGTACCGTTTGACAGGGTACCACTGTACTAAGACAGAAATGTGAACTTGAGGATAACTGACTTTATACATCTACTAAAAATCTACTTTAAGTTGGTTAAAGGAAATTGCAAAAAAAAAAAAAAAAAAAAAATGTCTGAAACAATCCCTAGCATTTGAACAGATACCACTTGATTTGATATATCATAAAACGACATCCAGACAAGTATAGCAAAAGTGTCCAAATGCTTTTTAAGGCCACTGGTATTGTGATGTTTAACAAGCGTGGTTAGTTCCATCGAAGGCTTTTATTATCCAGCCAAATTGCAGGGTAAAGACATTGTTTTCACAGCACTGGACAGATCCACACTGAATCTGCTTAAACAAAAGGTCTGCAGAATTCAAGGCCCCTGTTATACACCTCTCTTAAGTGTTTATTAATGATTTGGCTGATTTGATTGTTTTCAGCCATTATTAAGATTGTCACACTCACAACATTTTTCAGGTGATTAATTGGCATAAAAATAATTATGGTGAATTATATGTCTCGTTTGTAAATTCAATGCCGTAAGAAGATCATTTATGCATTTGGAAAATGTAAAATATATTTCCTATAAATTATGTTTCCATTTTAATAAAGAAATAAATAAAAAAAATATATATTTTTTTTATTTATAAAACTGTAACATAATATGCATTATTCTGTTGAATATTAGTATATCATTGTTGGTAATTATACATTTTCTTTTGTTTTCTTAATTTAATGCAGCTTTTGAAGGTGGCCCAGTTAAACCATCAAGCTCATATTTCACAAGAACATTCTCAGTTTATGAAGGATTCAATTTTGCAATGACTGCACAACCAATGTGTGAGCCGCTTTAGCCACTACAGAATTCTGGGTAGCACTTTATTTTACAGTCCTGTTCCTTATGTACATACTATGTACTTATTATAGTAATTACAATAACTATGTTTTAACTAGGTACTTACCCTAAACCTAACCCTACCCCATGTAGTTACCTTGTATTACCAGAACTTTCTTAGAGAAGTACACTATAAGTACATGCACGTACACGTACTGTAAAATAAAGTGCAACCGAATTCTGTGTCTGAGTCTTTAGAAGCTTATAGGGTTTTATTTTGTAAGTTAAAGGGAATATGCATTTATGAATTTAATACATTTATGGATAGATATGCAAATACTTATTACCAAAAGGGACAATGGGTCATTTCATGCAAATAATGTATTAAAATACCCTCCAGCATCTCCACTATACCCAGTACAGGTTTACAGACAATCAGCAAGTGAGATTAAATGGCTGGGAAAATTCGCCATTACGGTTCTGGATGGTGATGACTGATGAGTGAATATGTGCACCAGGGGTTAATAGCACAATAAATCATCAGAAACATTTTCCAGGTTGCTTGAGTTTATCCCCCCACCTCCTTTTTGTTTCTTGATTTTGTCTTTATTCTTATTTGTGTTTTCTTTTTGTTTACTCAATGAAGGAGTACCCCCCACTTCTCTCTCAAAGTGATGCTTTTGTTGCATTCCAAGAGGTTGATAAATCAATCCATCAAAAAAAAAAAAAAAAATGTGCGGTGAAACTCAATCAAGAAAGGTCATGTCGCCAGGAAAAGAACAGATTAAATTAGCATTGAATTAGACATGGAAAGTGAGCTCTGTCAAAACCATCACCGAGCTCAGCACAATTAGAATATGTTAATTATGCATTTCATTAAGGGCCCAGGCGCTCTTTGAGTGTGAGATGAAATGTCACTGGTGTAGGCAGCCGAAAAATGGAAGATTGCCAGGCACAACTTTCTTTGTGCAATGTGTGACACCTTCATTAACATCAGGGATTGCTGCTCTGATTAGACTTTTGTATTAGTGGAAGCCTTAGGCCTTCAAATGCTTTGGGTTTTTAACACCCTGACTGCAAAGAGGACATTATCTATGGACACTTGAGTGAATTCACAAATCATAATATGACTTGTAGTTCCTGCACATTAATGGCTACAGGTCCATTATTTGGAATTGTTTTGTTTGGTGACACATGCTGTCATTTAAAGGCTTGATTTCAAGTACTGCACATTTAAACTATTGTGATGGACCAATCAGCTACCATGCATTAATAATAAACAGTAATGTTATATTTAAAAAAAAAAATACATTAATGTTAATTTCTACAGCTTGCA
Source organism: Carassius gibelio (assembly GCF_023724105.1). Lineage (NCBI taxonomy): Eukaryota > Metazoa > Chordata > Actinopteri > Cypriniformes > Cyprinidae > Carassius > Carassius gibelio. The sequence continues at coordinate 20,467,395 of NC_068393.1, forward strand.
ATTACAGAAATTAACATTTAGAAATATTTTAAAACTATTGTTAAAACAGACTATTTTTAAAACATCATTAGTCTTTTTTAATTTTATTTGTATGTATTTGTTAAATCAATTTGGTGTTGACATTGAGGTTGCAGTAAATGATTTAATGCATCTGTTATACAAACATTTTAGGAAGCTGCATATATGTAAGGATTCGTTATTTGTAGTTATTTTAGTCTGTTCATCTACTGTAGTTTCTCTTCAGGAACAGAATGGCGTTTAACACTTGAAATAGTTAACCCTGGTGTAAACTGAATCCTGGGTTATCTTGTTTGTTCATACTTTACCTGGGTTTAACCATTAATCCTGTATATAATATCACGTTTCACACTGTTAAAACCCTGGGTTAACGTTCTTATTTGCATATTTGCGGTCAGTCTCTTCGTTCTCGTATTATGTACTATTGAGTTATTGCTGAATGGAAATTTGGACTATAGAAGGTAAAGTAAGAACAAATATCGTTACTCTAATTCTCGTGTTTTTCCGTCAATCTCTTTCCGCGGGTAAAATAGATGTTTTTCGGCGGGGTTTCACAGATAAAATTCTTATTCCAGGGGCTAAATATCATGTTATTGTGGTAGTTTTACCCCGAAGACATGAAGAACACAACCCACACACGGAAATAGTATTATAGCAGCCCAAGTCCGCAGGAAAACCACAGACTTGTCTACAATCTCAATGCTCGTGTGGGTTGCCAGATTGGGGTCACGCAACAGGAACGGTTGCAACAAGCCTTGATGAGTTTATTTATCTGAGTTTTGATATGCCTCGTAGAGCATTTTTAGATGAAGGCTTTTAGGTCGGGGAGAATCTGAGATCTCTGATCCAGTTCTTTTGCTGGCTTCCAATGCTGTAAAACACTGTGTGTGACAATCATACAGAGCAAAAAAATAAATAAATAACCAGCCATCCTGACACTGAACACGTATTTCAAAGCACAGTAACTGGCTGTAGCATTGTTTTCCAGAGAAACAAGCATGAGAACATGTTTCCTAAATATCTGCAGACATGTTAAGGTGTTTTTATGCTTTAGTGCAGTCAAAATAATTATAAAGTAACTTAAAGGTGTTCTGAGAAGCTTATAGCATGTTGATATACTGATTTGGATGTTTGCTGGAAATTGCTAGGGAATTATTAGCATGTTCTGTGTAGCTGGCTGCTTACCAGCCCAAGTCAAAGTCTCTGTGATATATTCTGGTCTAGATATGGCTCAGGTGCCAGGCTCAAACAAGGAAGAAAACAAACTATTTTTTAATAGTCCAACAACTTTTGTTTTGTTTTTGTTTTGTCTAATATACATCTGTTGACCTTTTAAAAAGAGGCATTTTAGGTGTACGTATGATTTTTCTGTAAAAAAAAAAAAAAAGCAGACAAAATGATGGAGGCCCTAGCCGTGAAAAAATTGGGTCTCTATCCTTCATAATAAAATGGCAGAGATGCAGAGAGAGAGAGAGAGTCATAACAGAGAGTGATAATGAAAAAAAAAAGTGGGAACTGAGCACAAATGGTCTGGCATTCTGGATGACTTACACTGAAGATCAGTCAAACTTTTAAAAACTTCATTAAAGCAAAATGAAAGTGCTCCCTGGCACTCTAAAATTGAATAGAAGTTGCTTGGGAATGGGAGCAGCCTGCCAATTACGGCTTTCACAGCCTTTTTTCAGGGTTTAGATGACTGTCTTGAGTTCACACTGAAGCAAATAAGAGCGTGCGTTTGTTCGTTCCTCACCCACCACATTTAAGCTGATGTTCATAACGCTGCACGATCACTGGCTGTTAATCTTATTCCTGTAAAGATCCAGAAAGCTGGTAATATCACTTCAAGGCATCTCTGAGAAGGAACGCTTTATTTAAAAATATCTAATTCCTTGTTTTGCGTTGGTTTAAGAGTGTTGGATGTCTCTTATCTGCTTTGTTCATGTATCTTAATATCACATTTCTGTCTATTTGTGCCAAGCGGCAATGCGTTGTCTTTTCTTAAGCATGTGATAAATGATAAATTATTCTAGAGATAACTTAGTTTGCAAAAGGTGGTGTTATGTTATGAGTCTTAGGAATGCTAAATTGTAGTCCATAGCATTTGTTCCTCTAACTACAGTTAGCAGAATCGAGGTAGCATTGTGAAATATTATTACAATTTCAAACAACTTTTCTGTTTGAATGTAATTTAAAATTTAATTTATTCCTTTGATGGTAAAGCTGAATTTTCAGCATCATTACTCTTTGTCATTTGATCAGTGTCACAGTGATCTTCAGAAATCATTCCAATATGCTGATTTGCTCAAGAAATGTTTCTTTGTATTATCAATGTTTAAATCAGTTTTACTGCTTAATGTTTTTTGTGGAAAATATTTTAGATTTATTTATTTATTTAATTTTTCTTTGATGAAAAGAGTTCAAAAGAAGATCATTTATTTGAAATATATGTATATTTTTTTTGTAACGTGAAAGTCTGTAAAAGTCTCTTTTTATAAAATGTAATGTGTCCTTGCTGGATAACTGTATCAAAATATACATTATTTGTCCAAATATGATGGTTACTCATAGCTTACACATGCAAAATAGCAGCAGCCATCCATCAAAATAAATGCAAAAATGTGTATGTTTGTCAAAAGTCATGTCGGAAAGCTTGTATTTATTGATTGTACATAAATGCCACCGCAAAGTTATGATTACAAGTGAATCTTTTCTGATTGCATGTAATCTGGATTATATGATTGCAAAAAATACTACTAATAATTATAGTACTTATAGTTAAATTGTATTACATTTTAAAATACTAGTAATCAGACTACAGTTACTTTTCCATTGATTACATGGTTACATACAATTCACATGACATACAGGCAAACAGGTATAGTATTTCATATTTTTTTAAATTGTTTTATTTGATTATTGTAATTTAAAAAAGGGTTCTCTTAAAAAGAAATTTTAATTTTAATTCATTATTCAATTTTCAATAAATTTCCGAACCCCCTGCAATTCCTTCACGAACCCCAGTTTGAGAAACTTTGACATAATATAACATTTAATGTACTTCGTGTTAATAACAACAACAAATGTAATATATTTTCTTTCTCTTTATAATTTTAGATCAATATCATTCAAGATTGTCCTATTTAATTGAATGTGATCAACAAGTAAGGTCAAAATTAATCTAAAAGTATTCTGATTATATCACAGGAAATGTGTAATATAATGGATAACGTTACTACCTTAAATTTGTGTCATGTATAATTCAGAATCAGTATCAGACTACAATTGTAACGGCAAAAAATTACTTCGATTTTAACGGTAAAAAAACTTTGAAAATTCTACAGTACAAATCTGTTAAATGGTTAACGTTAATTTACAAATAAAGAATAAATTTACAGGGAAAACCCGTAAACTGACATTCCCAGAATTCTCTGCACTGCGTTTCAAATTTTGTTTGAATTTGATGTTTATTCTATGAAATAACTGTTTCTTCTTATTTGTTTTTTTTTTCTTATCTTTTATGTTTATTAGGGTTGTATGTTACATATAATGTTGTTAAATTAATGTCAATTAATGTTAATTTCATTTTAATGAGTCTCACCATGATGGTGTTTAGCGGTTGTGTAAATGAGACCGTTGGTGTTTAGCGGTTGTGTAAATGACACCGTGCACCTTCTAAGTAACTTATTATTTAAAAGCTGCTTGTGATGGGCTTTGTTTCATCATGTGACTTTCTCATCACCACCTGCTTTTCGGTGGTTAACAGTGTAATACAAAGGTACAAAGCAGATTTCAGTACTTCAGTAGGTTAATATAAAATTATGGTATTAAACTTTAAATTTAAGGTAAAACCGTTAAACCTAAAAGAGTGTTACCGTATTTTTTACGGTATAATTCTGGCAACCACAGATGCCGTTTTTTTTTTACCATATATTTTACAGATTTTTTTTTTTTTTTTTTACAGTGATAATCTACCCAGCACTGACTGTAGTATTACCTTGGTACTTGTTCAAAAACATGGTAATATATGTTATATATCATGACTTTTAATGATATATCTGAATACCATACTCTATAAATTTCTTTTTAAATTGTTTCCCGCCTGACTGTAGTTGACCTGGAAGAGAAAACTAACCCAAGCATTGAAAACATGTACCAGGCTTGCATTATGAGCTCTGCTCTGACACATTTAGTAGTGCAACAGTGTGTGAATCAGTAGCTAGCGTGTGCGTTAACCTAAACGTGTGCTGGATTAGGCTATTTTTGTTCCCTTAGCATTAACGTAAGAACTGACCCTCATGATGTCAGACCGACTTTTCATCATGAAGATCAATGCTTTGTTTTCCCTCCAAAAACGAAGCCATTATTTTGAGATCTACGTAAAACATCATAAGAATCCCTGTAAAAGATTTGCACATCTGACCATGATAAATATCAGGCAAATGCAGTGCTGTACAATAATCTAAATACATCTACAGGAAACAGCCAATCGGAGGAGAAATATGGAGGTCTGTCTCTGCTGTAAATATATTCGGTGGCCCGAGGATGAACTCAGAGGCCATGTGATGTATGATTTACACACAAAAGACCACTGACTCCTCACAATGATGTATCTCTGCCTCCGTCTGGTCAGACCCAGTCCTGACATATAATCTTTCTCCTTAAACGCTGATATAGAGATAGATAACAGAGTGTTCTATTGATTCCACTGTCAGCTCAGGCCCGACTGCTATTTTAAACACTAACTTATGCTCCCTGTGTCATGTTTATTCAAAGGACAGTCTCTGCTGTGTCTTATTGTCCAATCACATACTCTTTGGCTAACAGCTTAAGTCAACATGAAATCTAATTTGAACGTATTTAATTTCCTAGTACATGTACTGGTCTTAATATGAATGATTCATCAGTGCACATTATGGCAGTTTATAAAAGATTACGACAATAAAAGAAAATAGCAATTAATCAAAAAATTAATTAATATATGTTAGGAGTAGTTTGACATTATTCCACAGTACTGAAATTCATGCAATATGTTTTTTTTGTTTTATTTACTCCATGGTCCTTCCAAGACATGTCCAAAACACCATGGTAGTACCGTAGTACATGTCCAAAAACAATGGCCGTACCATGGAGCTTATTTTAATAATTGAGACCACAGTATTTACATGGTACTTCAGTGTGCTTCAAAAAACTATATGTGCAAATATGATAACTGTATAGTTTGATGTCCAAACAACCATGTCAGTACCATGGTACTTTTTTTGAAAGTGACCCCATGGTATTTACATGGTACTATTATGGTGCTTCATATCATATCATTGTATTACCACAGTAAATGTCCTCAAAAATGGTAAGACCGTGGTACTTTTTATATATCATGGTTCTATTTGATTACCATATGTATATACCATGGTTTTTTCATGATACTTTGAGGTGCTTCAAAGCACACTGTGGTAATACCATGTGGCATCTAATAAAAAAATATGGTAATACCACAGTACTTTGTTTTATGTCATGTCTCTAAATGATTAACAAAAATGTATACAATGGTATTTGCATGATACTTTCAGGTGCTTCAAAGTGTACAGTGGTTTTACTTGGTAATATCATGGTACTTTGTTATGACTATGATAAATAAATGATACCTGGAATAGTAACATGGTATTTGCATGCACCTCAAAGAATACTATGAATACCTGTCCAATAATCTGGTAATAGCATGGTACTTTGGTAAATACCAAAGTACATCATACCATATGTGTACATCATATCATATCACACACACACACACACACATATAAATATTATGACAATAGTTTTCAATACTTTCTCAAAATCAGATCAGAGCATACCTTGGCATTGCTTTGGAGCTCATCCAAACAACATGGTAATCCAAATAAATTATGGTCTAAAATTATTACCATATGCATATATCATGGTATTAGCATAGAACTCCAAAGTACATAAAAGCATGCCATTGAATTACCATGAAACTTGTCCAAAAACATGGTAATACCATATCATGTGTGCAGTTACAGTTATAATGATCATGATTATTATTATGGCTGCCTTCTAAAAATCATTTCCATCATCATCCTCACTCGCTAGCGCGAGTCTTACTTCGCTGTCATAGAGTGTGAAGATTTAGCAAGCAATTTATCTCGAGCTTCATGTTTATTCAGTTCAAGTGTTTCAATATTAATACAGTTAATCTAATATCTAACATGTCCACCTTAATTACAACCTTTCTTCTTGTGAACCCTGATCTGCTACAGTTTGAGCAAAGAGCAATGATTAAAGGAATCCTGCACCTCATTTGCACATTGACTCTGTAGGGTGCACACGAAGTGGGCCGCGTACTGAATCAAAATTACGTGACAGAAAGTGGGTGAAAAGGAGAGAGTTTCAATTCGCAGAGTATCTTATTGTGTCTGTAGATACGTCAATCCTGTACTGCGATCAGCAGTTTTTTGTGACATTCAGCCAAGTATGGTGACCCATACTCAGAATTTGTGCTCTGCTTTTAACCCATCCAAAGTGCACACATACACACACACACTGTGAACACACACATGGGGATCTGAAAGCACTTGTGTCACAAACTAGCAACTTGGTCAGGTTTATTTTTCATGATGCTTTTCCAGCTGATCAAAGCTAACAGCTTGCCCGTACCATCACATACAGTATATTCTGACTCCTTATGAAATAGTTTTTAAGCATTTACACCATTTTGAGCTTCCTAAATGTCTTAATTCCCATTATTCATAGCCTGATGGCTTCAAAAACACTCTGAACATCTTAGATTTACCACACCGACAGAGCATAGAGGTTCTTTTTATAAAAAAGTACCAATAAATCCACTGCAAAATCAAATTAACCACATAAGTATGCGTGCATCACGCAGACAGAACTTGGCAAAATTGACGTCAGCTCACATTTACAAATCCTCTGTCAGTCTGTCATTAGACATGCTATAAAATAGTGATAAGTGCACGCTTCTCGCTCGCTTTAGTGTGCTGCTCTCTGATGTTGATGTGTTGTAATGGGCCAAATGTGCATTGAAATTTGCCTGCTTGAATAAACAGAAAACATTCTCTCTCTGCCTTTCTTTGTACTTTCCTGATGACTATATGTTCTCTGGATCAACACTGACTCAAAAGGAGCATAAAAGGGTTAAGGATCTTGCAATGGTAACGTGGGTGCTATTCGATTAGAAGGTTTCAGGATTCATGAGATGTCGAGGCCATAAAAAGCACCTCGTTTCTCTAAGGAGGTGAATTAGAATGAGATACAATCAACAATACAAGCATATAACATACTAATTTAACTTTTTTTCTGAAGTAACACTGTTTAACAGGGACACAAGCACAGGCGTGTTTATTTTGCAGCCTTTAAACTCACTCATTTGATGCCATGTAAAGAGAGAACTTTTTCTAAAAAGTACCTGCATTTGATTTGGTTTCTATTGCATTTCCATTTTGCACTTTTTATCAGTGGGTTGACAAATCTCGGTTTTAGGTTTGCAGAAATCTTTGCTGTTCCTCTCATTTGTCTTGTTTGCTGTATCTGGGTGTGGATGAACAGAGATTAAATGAATCATTGTCAGTTGATATGACCACATGTGTGGGAGAAGTCTGTTTTTACATGTACGTGATGTTAACACCTCGGCAGATGTTGACTTGGGTGACAGATGAAAGCTCAGCTCTTTTCTGTGAACTAAGAGATCTTCAGAATCACAAACAGTGATGTCGATCAGCTATCTTTCTTTCTTTCTTCCTCCTACATAAGCTGAAATGTGAGGTCAAAGTTGAACTAAACCCTGTTTTATCATGTAAACATCGACAGCATTTGTGGCAGATGTCAGAAAATGATGCTCAGTCATGGAAGAAAAAAAAAAAATCTTTTTCCACATTTCCTAGAAGCAAACCAGGCCATTTTTCCAGAGGATTTAAAAGCACAAATGTGAAACTTGTGTTTTTAAGGACTTAAACTATAAGAATTGTTTAGTAAAAACCTATGATGCTGAAGTTGTTTCTGTTTTCTTTTTTGATCATTTTTCTAGGCAGATGAACTTGTGGTTGTGTGTTTCTGCCGTATATGAAGTTTTACTGGTGTCACATGGACGCTGAGAAGAAAAGATCAGATACAATTACACCAAGAAGGTTAGCAGGTAATTCTGTCACACTACTCTCATGTTAACACTTTACATTTTTTTTAGTCTGGGAATATCCAGTGCAATAGATACTGGAAAACAAGCTACATGTCTAGTTTCAACAATACTTATTGTTCATATATTACCCTTTAAATATAATAAGCATCTATATGCAAAGTGACTTGGACAATTTGGACATGGTGCCACATTTAGATCCCCATGTCAATGGGACTGAACCATATAGGGCCTAATAATATATATAATACTTCTTGAGTTACAGTCACGCAAACTTTGGAAAATGAATATTTATGGCACACAGACAGGTATGTTCTATTTCAATTGTTTTGATAGAGGGAAACAAGATATATTTCTAGTTTCAATATTATTTGTTTCTTTGATATTCTCTAAACACAATAAGCGTCAGCGGTTTGCAAAGTGACCCACATTGGGTTTTTGACCCCTGAAAATGTGTAATATTGAATTATTTACTCTTGGAGCAATATTGAGATCCCAGTATCTCTGGTAGTGAACCATACAAGGCCAAGATAGCAAAAGAACGCTTGTTAAAAAACAAATTCATAAGGGATATTAAGATATACTTCTTGAGTTACAGCCATGCAAATTTCGAATAAAATGTTTGAATTGTGTACCATTTTTGAATTGTCACCATTGGTATATGTTGCAACAAAGATGCTCAAGTCATCTTTCTAAAGTCTGCCTTTAGTAATTTTGCTCCAAATCTCAGCAGAAAATTTAAATTTTGACTCCATTTACAAAATTGTGGATTACTCTGTAAATATACATCCATTACATTTAATATTATGGCTTTCATCACTATTTATGTTTGACTTTTTTTCAGAATTAGAACATTTGAAACTCGTGTTAGATCAACAGAATTCCCTTAAATGCTGTTCCAACTAGTCCATAACAAATTACTTAACAGAATATCAGAGTGAACAATATTGCTTCAAAATGATGCAATGTTTGTTGTGATGTGATATTATATTCATTCTCAGCGATCAGGCTTGTGTGTTAAATGCTGTGGTATATGTACTGTACAACTAAAATTATAGTCCTTATATCTTCGTTTTGTGAGGTGATTGTGCCTTAAAAGTTAATTTTTGTTAACTTTTAGCAATGCACTAGCATATGGGTGCCTTTGAATCTAGCAGACGTGAACTAAAGCCGTTAAAGTCCCATTTTGATTTCATGCTTTGCTTCAGATGCACTTCTAAAACCTCTCAAAACATTTTAACTGTAGACGACGTGTTTGAAAAACAAAACTGACAGAGATGACAATCTGAAACCTCGCTTTATAAAAGTTTCAGGTAAAGGAACTCTCGCACTTTAAATAGTTCTTTGGCGTACAGCGATATCTGGAACAGTCCTCCATCATACCGTGTACCTCAGACCAACAGACAGCGTCATCATTTTCAGGACAGTCGCTATTTTCCTCTTTTCCTTTCCATTTCTCTGTCTTCCTTGTGGCAAGCTCAACTTGTAATGGTTGTCTTTAAATATTCATTCTCTTTCATTTCTGTGTTTGACGCTGGGTCGGCCCAGAAAGACATGCTCAATGATTGAGCAGCGTCTACGTTTCCTTTTTACCTGCACAAGAACGTTTGAAAGGTTTTAGCAAAGCGTCACTCACTTCCAGTCACCAGCTGAAATAAAGTGTTGCACAGTCAGCGATAGAGAGAAGCGCGGAGGAGAGACAGATGTGCTTTCAAGGATAAATGGAGTGATGCCCCCCCCCCCCCCCCCCCAAAAAAAAGACTGTAGACTCAAGACTCTAAGCAGATCATCTGTTACCCATCAATGGAGATTAGCGCTGTATAAATATGCACTATATGAAACAATGTGTAACATGAAATTTTAATTCTATGGCTGCTGTAGTGAATTTAAAGAGGCCTGATCAAACCAGGTTGCTTAATGTCTTGTGGCTGTATGATTAACTGTATGATGTACTGTAGCAAACCTTGTTTTACTAGCATTACTATTCAGTTCACTATTCAGAATTGAACTGAGAATGCCTTTAAATTCCAATTTAGTTCCTGAATTTAAAATAAGGAAACAGAATGAGTAATTGTAAATTGAATTTGAGGAGTTCAAGTTAAATGAATTTCAAAGAACTGTAACTGTAGTTTTTAGTTAAGCAATAATCAAAATATTTTGAACAAATCAAATAATAGTAATAAAAAATGAATTTTAACATTTAAATTAAAATTTTCAGTATTAATTACCAATATTTATTTTATTTTATTTTATTTAAAATTTTCAAGCAAACAGAATGCATAATTTTAAACTGATTTTGGAGTTAAATGGACAGAATAATAATAAAATAATTCAAGAAAATACATTTTAACATTTAAAAGAACATAATTTCAGTATGAATTAAATATTATGTACAGACAAGTGGGGTATTAAAAATATTATTTTATTAACTTTTAGTTTATGGAACATTAGACTGGATTAAATTTTGGACTTTTCAATATTTCTTTATAAACTTATATGATTGTGATAGACATTTTGACGAATGTGTCATTTATTAGATTTTTATCAGTATTTATAACGGTAATTAAAACAGTATTTACAGAAATGGCTGAGAAATTGTATTGTAATTGCAGGATTAAATATGTTTAATAAGTCAAATTAATTGTCTATGAACTTGAATTATTTATGTCTCAAAACTTGCGAAATTCAATAAATTCCTCTTCCTGTCATTTCAGTTCAATTCCAGTTCAACATCCTGTGAAAATAAATGTAATGACAAATTTTACCCAACCCTGCATCATCATCAAACCTTTTATTTTCATAAATCATGATTAGTCCAACTATCTCTCTTTAATTCACAATGGATATCATTAAAATGTTTCTCAGAATTCCTAGTCTGCCTGGTCAGCTCCTGATAAACACATCTGAAGCATATTTCTTGAACAAAGATGCATGCTAGCACAAAAAACAGACATCATAAAGACAGACGTCTGTCCCATCTTGCCAATCTTAAATCAAAGTGATGAAAGCATCTCATTAAACTTCTTTGTACCGCACATTCAATACTAATAACTCCAACGAAACCTCTTCTAATCACAACATTTGGAGAGATTCACTAACATACATGTGATCATTTAGACCTTTTTCTCCTGACCTCTTGTATTCACAACGTCTGCGTGTAAAACTATAATCAAGCTGCTCATCGCAAGCCACTTCTACACTGCAAAGAGATGTATGGGGTCAATGGCACCCATTCATTTTTTATCTTCAAAGGCAAGTGAATGCCAATAGCAGATCTGAATGAAAGAGTGTGCATCGGTTTAGGCCTCCATTACAGCCCGGATGAAAGAACTGGGTCCCGATTGCCAGCACTTCATCAGTATGTGGTCGTGTCACAGCGACTAGCTGGAGGGCCGGAGAGCTGCCTCAGATTGGAGCTGACATCACCCAAATCTAAAAGCAACAAATCACACATTTTCATTGGGCACTGATCTCCTGGCCAGGCCCTGTGCCGGCGTCAGCACAATCACGGCTGCCATGCTGATTCCTGACGACCGTCCGACTGCTCGCTCCAGCTGTTACTAGCTAGCAAAGCAGAATTGTGCTGAACATGGCCTGTTGCCACAGACAGCGGTCTCACCCCTCGTGCACCATCCCAACACAAGCACGCCAGATTGGCCATTGTGGGACGATTGTACGGTGAATTGTTTTAGGAGCAGATACCAGCCTGAAGCCAGTCAGAACAGTCAGCAGACATCTTGCCAATGCCTCCGGCAGCTATTTTCAGTCAAGTACAGCTTCTGTCGGCTTGAAGGGGGACTTTGGCAAGATTACTTTGCAATAATGTCCATTTATACTACTTCTTTGTTTTTTTTTGTTTTTTTGTTTTTTTTTTGTTAAAGAAAATATGATGTGCTTGTGCATGCAAAACTCCCGACCATGACACTAAGATGTTCTTGGTAGTTTTCAGATAGATCTATCTATCTATCTATCTACAATTATTTATTGATGACTGTTAGATTTTTTGACAGTATTGCACTTGGTTTAAATCAAATGAAAACATTAACAACAGGTTGCACGTGCTAACGAACTAACATGCACATTGTGAATGGACTGATGTCTGTGCCAAAAACTGCCATGTTGAGCACTGCAGTTTCTTCCATTCATTTGTCTCCTCTTTATTCTGTCTCTGAACACTCTCAAACAATATATCAGCAGCTTTATGTGATGTAAGACTGATGCAGAGTGTGATATGTGCATGAATAAAGCATGTCAGTGCTGTATAAATGTGAGCGTGCATCTATTGGTTATGAATTGCCTTTATCAGCTGCATTCCTGATGCTGACAGTGGAAATATGGAACATCAGTTATGTGTTTCCATTAAATGGAGCCCAAAAGGCCTTGGGTTACTGTTGTTTGTACATCTCAATCTATTTTGACAGTCTTGTCTATTGGCATGTGTGTATATCTGAGCTAATGCGTGCATGAGCGAGTGTGTGTGCCAACTCCAGCAGTCACGTGCAGGCCATCTGTGCGTACGCAAGCCTGGAGGATGTAATGGGTCCCGCTGTCAGGCCGGTAGCCCTCAGGTTATCTGTCACTCATGGAGATCTGAATTAGCTGTGACTCCATCAGGATTCAGCTTTCCCCCTCATCCTGTAAACATAGCCGGGGTTCACTGACCCAAAGCTCAAAATACAGCCCATATGCCCTGCTCCAACGGCCCGTCCCGATACAGACGGCATGCTTGTAAACAACTCTGGAATGCCTGTAAAGTCTAAGAGGAAGTTACGATGTGACCGCACATTTCCGTATGGATTTATGAGCTTTCTAATTTAACATGAGTGTCAGGAATTTTCCAGTAACAAGAAGCTTGGGTGTGAGTAAATTAAAAACAACAGTAAATGCAAATAACTAAATGTATTTAAACATAACTGTAGGATAGATATTAATGTAAAAAAAAAAAAAATAATAATAATAATAATATCAATCAAGTTTTGTTGACCTGTTATATAACAACATTGCATAATAAATGAAAAGAAAACAGAATACAAAAAGATTAGAAAGGTAGTTCGATTTTTTTTAAAGAATATAATTAGAATAGTGAGTGTTAAAGTTAGAGGGTCAAATAAAGATGGAAGAGATGTGTTTTAAGCTGATTCTTGAAGATGGCTAAGGACTCAGCTGCTCGGATTGAGTTGGGGAGGTTACTCCACCAGAAGGGAACATTTAATTTAAAAGTCTGTAAAAGTGACTTTGTGCTTCTTTGGGATGGCACAATCAAGCGACGTTCACTTGCAGAACGCAAGCTTCTAGAGGCACATGACAGTTTGGTTGAATAAATGATTCCAAAGTAATTTGCTGCCAGCAAATCCAGTTGGACTGTCTTCATTTTTAAAACATTAATCTCAACAATATGTATTCATTTGTAAAGGTACCACTGCAGATGCAACTTCTGTGCCACCTCTGCAGTGCAAATATGATTTTTATTGTTAGTGATTTAATTTGATTTGTCTTCTACAAAATGCCTTATTATTCCAATTGCATGTATTGATCAAATTGATCAAATAGAAGACTTTTTCAGGGAGTAAATGTCGTCTTGGCCTTGTCTTGATCCCAACCCCTCTAAGTCTCAGTTTAGAAAGTCTTTACTACACTAGCTGTTAGAAACACTCACACAGCAGTGATATACATTTTTTGTAATTTATTGCCAAGGTAAGAAAACAAAATGCGTCATACGTGTACATAAAATGTAAAATAAATAAATACAATTATATATATATATATATATATAGAGAGAGAGAGAGAGAGAGAGAGAGAGAGAGAGAGAGAGATGAGATGAAATATGTTGAAACCAATGAAGACCAAGATTTAAATGCTACAAAATATTTACGAGATGAAATATGTTGAAACCAATGAAGACCAAGATTTAAATGCTACAAAATATTTTGGAGGGAACAGTTAGTTGCAGTCTTGAGCCCTGTCAAGGTGGGCTAATATTTAACAACAAAAACAAAAAAACATCCGATGTATAACAATATTCAGTATTTCGCAAATACAACTTTTTGATAAAAATGTACAATCTAATTTATAAATAATTGGTGACCTAGATTAAATGATGTGCTCACTTTTTAACCTGTCTCTTAGAGTAAAAAAAACTGTGGAAATGTTTCAACAAGTCATTTTCTGAACATTTCACTCCAGGGTCCCCCATTATTTTGCTGTTCATTTGACATGTGACGCTTAACAACTCTTTGACATTTTTGCCAACAAATTTGAGTTTATTTTCAGTCCAGTTAGTGTGCTTATAAAATGCTTTATTTCTGTGTGGTTTAAAATCAGTGTCTGGATGCACACGGCCCTTTTCCACCGCTGTGACTTAATTAGGCAGAGGACTGACACTTCTCAAGTGGCTGTCTGACAAGATGATCCACATGGACCCAGAGAAGACGGTACAAGCACATTGGCTGGATTAGGCATTCAGGGGAAACTCTGTCTATGTAGATGTGTTTTGCAAAAAAATGTTTCCTTCTAAATGACTAAGACTTTTAAACGACAGAGAAAGCAGAGTTCAGAGAGCATTCAGCGATGTGGAAGAAGATAAGCAGGGTTGTGTCTCAATACGCTCACTAGTTTAGGAGAAAGTACTCACTTACGCAGTCCTGCAGTGTCAAACTAGTAATGTTGTTTTCTTTCCATAAGTCATCAATAATGATCCAATTTGTGTTCATAATATACAGATTTACATTACAGAGAAGTAGGGGCAGAAATATTTATCAGGACAATAATGTAATAATCAGCATAATCGCTTGTTCATTTACTCTCATCCTATTGTTATTATAGCATGCGGTGTTGCTTTTATTTTATTTTTTCTACTGCCATCCCATATAAACATAAGAGACACAGTTAATTAATTGCAGGGTTGTTTAAACCCGATTGTGTATCCGATTGGAGCTCGCCTTTAATGTGGCAATAAATCTCAAATGACTTTGAATTATTGTTCTGAATTAATATTAGAAACAGATAATTTCCTCCCCCTGATTACAATGACGAAAAGGATCCAGGCCCGTGATGTGAATCTCTGACATTGAGCGGCTACCTCGAAAACCATTTCAAATGTTCCCCCATCACACGTGCCCATCCAGTGGCAGGGTCGTTTCAAATTTCGCCATTAACCGCAAAGGCTAAATGACTCAATTGTGAGTCACCACGGCCGTGGCACGCTTTCATTTGATGAGACACTTCAGAGGCATGCTCTCAATTTTAATTAAGAAACACAAATGACGTTCGTTTTGTCATATTGTTCAGCATATCTTAAATCATCCTCAGGCTTCCATTTAAAGGGAGGTTGGTATTCTGAAGCATAATGGCTCAACGGAGGGAATCAGGAATCCATCGGTGAGGAAAGGCGCTAAATAATTTATGGCTTTAATCTGTGCACTGAGGTGTGAGCTCTATGGCTGTAATTATAAATGCAAGGAGGAATTATTGCAGAATACTTTAACTGCATTAGGAGTCATCAGATGAGCTATCGTGATTGCCTGCTTATTTCCAACAATGGAGGGCACGCCGGTGTCAGGATGTGCAAATCGCCAGGTGCTTTCTCCCATTTACTATCAAATGTCACTTTCCTGTTATAAAACAGATACTATGGGGAGTGGTAATTGGTGGTTTGATTGCTATAAAAAAGGAAGGAAATTGCATAAAATGTTGCAAGTTCAGAGGGTAATTATAATTTTTCATCGTTTCGGAAGCTGAAGGAATGATAAGCGATTGTAGATAGCCGAGTGACATCATCAGGGTCAAATGTTATAGGTGAGAATGGGGTTAGTTGTCATATTTTTCACTCCGGTGAACATTTCACGATTTATGTACAGTAGTCTTGGCAACAAAAACAATGAAAACTGAATAATTTCACCATTTCCCAGAGAGAGAGAGAGAGAAAAAAGAGATACAGTTCATTCAGAACACCTTTTGTTGTGTGGGGTGTAATCTGGCATTAAACAGCCTTTTATTAACAATAAAACTATGAAAAACTAAATCATGAAAGAGCAAAAATGTAAAGGTTTTTTGACCAGCACATACAAATAAATTGTATAAGTTTATAACATTTAAAATGCATGACAAGCTGCCCTGACCTGGCATTTATTAAAAATAATGCCTTGAGAACAGTACAACGTTTAAATCAACCTGGATTTATTGTGTTCAGTTAAAAAAAAAAAAAAAAAAAAAAAATCCTACTGTACATGGTAAATATAATCAAATACATTTTTCTATAAAAAAAGAAAATCAAAACAATGATTCTCCTTTGTTCCAATCAATAATAATGGATTTGAAGTGAAGACTTGTAGACCGTTAGAAAATGTTAATGCTTTATTTGTATTGGTATAAAAGGTGCAGTGTTCTTTCGTCTCACAAAGCATTTTCTGATGAGACACTTTTTTCTGCAATGCTAAATATACATTAATGTGAGACTTCCTCATGTCAAACCTGTCCAAATCTGTAAGCCCACACACTGAATCTGCGCCTAAACATGATTAAACTTTTATTAAAGTGCTTTTCTGTTCTATCGTTGTGACACAAACATTTTACAGAGCAAATATACTGTACATTTCAGTAAATGTTTTTAATGTATGTCTGGCTACCTGTTTGAGCACCTGTGTGTTCACACAAGTGCACGATCAGATCTGGAAATTACAGTCAATGCATCGATCAATTTGTTGTTAAACGTAATACAGTTAAAACTTGCCATATCATACAAATAAATAGTAGTCATAGCCAGAGCTATTGCATGCAAACATCAGCATTTATGTCTCAAGCAGTAATACATTTCATTTCTGGTGGTGCATTTGAACAGGGTGCAAAGACTTATGTCAATGACTTCTTAATCTCTTTAAGATTATTTATTTTCTAACAGTACACTTCAGTCTAACCCAGCCAGTGTGTCCATTTATTCCTCGATATGATGAAATGTTAATTCTGAAGTTGAACTTTAAGCATTCTATGTAATGCCACTTGAAACATTATGGAAAAAATGGGGTGGAGTAGACAATTTGACCCGTGTTTTATAAAAGCAGAGCAATTACAGTTATTTATCAACAAGATAACTAAAAGTAGTAAAAATCAACAAAGCTACTCTTTGTCCATTTCCACAAATTGTGAATGATTCTCTGGGGATTTACTGTGAGTTTTACTCAAGTGAAGTTTGACTGCGTGATTGCTGGCAAATGTCCGACTGCAAAGCTTGCATTTGAACTTTGAGTCAGATTCCTCTTCTGTGATCTGCGAATCTGTCGGCCGTGCATTGAGCGCTTTTGAAAGTTCAGGCTCTGTTACTTTAGTTGGATGTTCTATGGGTAGTTTGTTCATGTCCTTGATTTGGAAACCCAGGTGGTTCTCCAGGTGGCATATAAACGCAGAGGGTGTTCTGAATTGCGATGCACAGTCATTGCAGTAGAAGATCGGATGGCCAGTGTCCATGTTCTTCAAAAACTTGGTCCCTCCTGTTTTCCTAAGCTGGTACTTGACATTGGCGAGCCAGTGGCTGATGGTGGTCATGGAAAGCCCAGTGAACTTGGAGATGTGCATCCTCTCTTGAGGCCCGAGGTCTGAGAGGAGATACTTGCCCTCAGAAGTCTGAAAAAGGCTGGAGGCGAACTGGGCTTGAAGGATGAGCAGATGTTGGGGGTTCCAGTTGGACTGTCGGCCTTTGCGCTTGTGAACTGAGTACAATTCACTGGAGACATCTTCGAATCGTCGCACGTCTGTCTCCAGTTTCATGGCAGGCACTCTCGCTGGCATTGAGGGCTTTGGGGTTGTGGCTTTGGGAAGAACCTTCACCATGTCCGCAATGTCAGAGAGGGCATGTTTCTGGGGCACTGGAGTGGAGGACTTCAAAAAGAGGGAAGAGTTTGTTTTGTTTTGTTTGTGTTTTGTCAAGTCTATTGGTTGATCGTCATTTGTGTACATGAAGCTATTTCTGGGCCTGAGGGCAGCAGATGCTGAGAGTGCAGAAACTGGTTTCTCTAAACCTCTATTCAATTCTGAAAAGATGGATTGTGTGCGATGGGAGAGGATGCTTTCAGGCTTGGGCTTGTTTGCTTTACCCAAATGATTGTTCAAGACAGACTGTAGTGCGCTTAGAGGGTTTATGCTGAGAACTTCCTGGGAGTCACTGACAAGCTCTGAAGAACTGCTGTGCCCGTTGCTGGCAGGGGGGCTAGGTGATGGGTTCCCTCTGTCAGAAAAAGCTGGGCTCAACTTCCCTTTGATTGTGTCATTCTCTTCACTTACACAGTCTGCATCAAGCTTTGAAGAGGAGGAGGAATCATCTTGACAATCACTGTCATCGTTCTCCACCAAATCAAACCTACAGCTCTGGCTCTCTTTGCCATCAGACGCGCAACCCCTCTCCTTTTTGATGTCCAAATTGTGATGCCCCTGGAAACTTTCAAGTCCCCGAAGTCCCTGATAGAACTTTGCTTTGGGTGCGATGGCTCTGTGCTTGTGGTTGAGATTCTGCTTGAGCTGGATGGGAGGAGAAGAGGAAAAGGAGGCCGTCTTGATCACCCCTGAAAGCTGGTATGCCGCATGAATGCTGGGGTAAGCGCTCCAGCTGGGGGTCCCTGTTTGAGCTTTATTGATTGCCGAAGCCACCGTGTTTGCTAAAGACTTGAGAATGTCACCGCCTCCACTGGACCCCTGCTCAAGGTCTTCTTCTCGCAAGTAGGGATACTTGAAATTGGCGTCAGTGGACTTCCGGTCCTCCTCATCTTGTTTGTTGTCCTTCTCTCCATTCTTTTCAGCTTTGTCTGGTGACATGTCCCTTGGACTATCCCTCTCAGAGTCACCAGATGGTGTGCTCTTTGGAGAAACCTTTTCTCCTTCAAGTTCGTTCACTGCTGGTTCAGCAAGTGTCTGCATTTTCTCTATTGCTAGAGGATCGAGGGCTAGTTGTTTGCCTTTCTTGGAGGCAGAATTTGTCACTTTTATGAAGTGGCCGGTGACCATCATGTGAGTGGTGAGCTGCTGGAGTGTATCGTGAGAGCTTCCACACTCCATGCACTTCAGGATCTGAGATTTGCAGGTCTCAAACTGCCATGTGTAGCTAGCACCGTTTTGATAGCCAATGCGGCTGTTGGGAGCAATGGCGAGGCCAGATGACCTTTGTGCCTCACTGTAACCTGAAGCCCCTGTGGTGGAGTCGGGTGAACAAGGCCTTGTGGCTTCAAATGCACGTTTCTTTGCTGGTGGGACTAATTTGGGAGTGATTACTGGAATGGGTTCTTTCAAAGGCACTTTCTGGTAATGCTTCGTTTTGATCATGTGGACACTTAGGTCTTGTAGAGAATCAAAAGAGTGGCCACAGAACATGCACTTCAACACCTTTTGTGCATCTTCCTTGCCTTCCATGTCTTGAAGGTTCCTCTTTCGGTTCTTGGATGATGAAGTGGAGGCGATGTTTTGTCTGTTGTGGTTGTCATCCTGGTAGTGGCCACTCTTGTTCATGTGTACCGTCAACTCCACCAGGGTGTCATAAGCTGCACTGCAGTCTTTGCAGCGGAAGCGGCTGGCGCCTGTAAAGACAGCACTGCACGCTTTGCTACTTTGCCTGTACAGGTGGACAGAGCTGAATAGATTAGGCTTTGACACAGGTTTCGGGGACAGCGTTTGCTGCAGGGTTTTTGAAAGTGCGTCCTGGTGCCAGTCAAACTCGCTCTTGGTGCTCCTGTTGGTGCTGTCACAGTTTGCTTTGCTGCCAGTGTTAGCAACCTTTAAATCTAGTCCAATCTTTGACCAGTAGGAGTCTGAAAGGAAGTTGGCATAAGCAGCCCTCATTTTCTCAAGGCTACTGTGCATGTCATTCTTCAGTTTTGAGCCCTGGCTCTCTGTGTCCTTCTGACTTGCTGGTGGTGAAGTTTTAAAGTCAGACAGTCTGTCACTGCCATCGCTCAGACGGGATTCCAGCTCAACCTCCTGGTTGGAGAGGACACTGACCGGAGAGTTCTGGAAGCTGTAGCTGCTTTTGTTGTCTATGTCTTTGTCTTCTTTGTCCTTGGAAGTGGGCCTCTCAGAATTCTCCTCCTCGGCCTGCATTTCATTCTCACCCTCCTCCCCTGTGATTGACTCTTGGACACTGACATCATCATCTGGCTCGTATGCTGAAAACAGAAAAAAACAAAACAAAACAGAGAATAGTGTTATTAGGGCTGTCAAATTAAATGTAATTAAATTAGTTTCATTAACCACTGTATCATGTAATTAATCACAAATATTCACATATATCAATATTTCATGAGAAAAGACCTCAAATGCATATAATTCAAATGCTTTAGATACATTAGGGTTAGGGTTACTTCAAGTAGCGCTTTTTAGTTACATTTACATTTTTTTTTAAATAATTAGACATACTGTAAATGAATTAAACCAACAACCCTAGTTATAGCTGTACAAATAAAAACAAATTTCAATGTCTTTTGACCATTTATACAATATGTATGAGCATCAGATCTTTAAAAAGGAAAAACAGGAGAATACAAAAATGAAGTTGATGTCATTTATTATTAGAAATCGCTGTGTAGTACTGTCATCCTTCTTCAAGTGTAGCAGTGTAATCCCTTCTCAGAGATGCTTGTGTGCCTGTAATCTTTTCCTGGTAATAGTGGGCAATTTGGCAGTATGTGTGATTCATAAGTTACTGACTTTTCTGAAGGTTTCATCTGTTTACACATACCGTATGGGTGCAGAGTAAAAGGTGATTTTCTCTAGGTGATACGCATTATTGCAATAGTCTAGTTGTAAAACTATTTGATAGGAGCCTAGTTGATTCCTGCACATTTCAAAACATAATGTAAAATCTGCTTGATATATTTCACTTTTAAAGATTAAATGGTTAAAAAGTAGGTGCACAATGTCTGGAAAGTTTTTATTTACTGTCAATCATTCTCATTCAGAATGAGGCAAAAACATCATAAGGCCGCATAAATGCAGTTAACCTAAAAATTGTTAAATGCAACCTGGCATCCTTCTGATCCCTCCTGAATACTTGCTGGCTACAAATTAACCACTATTGACTAGACTCAAAATCATTTCCTAAATCTTTCATCACTTCTTAAACCGTGCTGTATTATTCACTTAATAAAATATATCCAAGGTCGTCAATTACATCAATCGCCTCAGTTAAGAGAAATCAAGATCATCTAAATTTTATGAACACATATTTGGATAGCACTCGGCATTTCAAGTGCTATTACGCACAGATGTGCTCTGTTAAATATACATAGGACCTAACAGCCTGGGCCAGGCATTTTCCTTTATTTTTCTGAACTGGAGATGCTCAATGAGAGCAACTCTCAAATATGAGGGCTAAAAGTGCTACGTTTTGTAGCCCTCACCATGTCCTGTACCTCTGGATTCTGAAAATAAGGCTTTTTATCAATATTTCAAAGGTGCTTCAGAAGTAAGCCTGGAGGTGAATGGCTGCAAATGGATAAAAATGGAGCAGAGATTTAGCCTCTCCAAACAAACCCAAAGAATGGGGTTCCTCGAACTAGGGGGTATGCCCGTAGAAAAAGCTTCCTGACGTGCCACGACTTTGATCTTCCGCAATGAAAATTTCTCAAATGACTGACTGCAATGGATGATTGCATCCCAGAATGTGCTCATGCACTAGCAGTTTCCAAGAGTAGCATCATGTTTTATGTATTGCAATGTGTATATATAGTTTTGACATAAAAGGAGTGATATTGTGTGCATAGTTTCTCTGTGGTGTCGCAAAGGTTTGCAATCACTCAACTGGCGTCATGATGGACAGCAGTATTAGCTGAGCTTTAGATTATTTACAGGATGTGTGGGATCAAAAAATTTTAAATATGGAGACTGAAAGTAACCCTCCTTTGCACTATTGCACAATCCTTGTCCTGCTACAACGAAATAGTTAAGTCATGGTGCAATGTGATTTTTTTTTTTTAGTGACTGGCATGTTTCTGCATATCTCTGTGTTTATAAGATTTTTACGATAGTTACAATCTAAACAAGCAAAGTAACCATGACACCATACACCTGGAGGAATCAATCGACTGCTATTTTGATTGCGGTTGAAAGATAGACAGCTACATGAAAAATGCATTAGTCAACCACACTGCATTTTACTGAACATGTAATACTCTTCAACCTAACAAAAAATCTGGACAGGTCTGAGGAGTGTCTTATTCAGAGCAATTAAAATGGTTTAATGCAGGTTTCATTACTTGGACATGCAACCATGTTCTCAGACTTCAAAGCAATCTAAACCCAAATACTTGTTCATTTTGTAGTATTTTGATATATTCATTTTATTTTGACCCTCAATTGCTCAGCTGCATAAATTTACCTTACTAAGACATTGTTGCCCGTTAAACAAATTATTTTTGCATCTCAATTAATTTAAGCTGTTTTATTCTAGAAGTGAGGTTGGAAAACGGGTACCATTTGTGTCCCTTTTATACCGTGACTTTGTATACTAAACTTATACATGCATAATTGTTATGCATACATTTTTTTGCCATGTCAAACCATGTCAACTCTGTATCACTGAAGGCGTGTTCACATTCAACATAAACTGCCGTTTCAAAGTTTGTGGTTGGTAAGATGGTAAGATGTTTTTTAAAGACTTGTATTTATTTGATCCAAAATGCATTAAAAACAGAAATAATATGACATATTATTACAACTTAAAATATTTTTTTATATATACATGAATATATTTTACAATTTAATTTATTTTTGTGATGCAAAGCTTTATTTTCAGCATCATAACTCGAGTCTTCATTGTCACGTGATCCTTCAGAAAACATTTTAATATCAATTGATGAATGCATCCTTGCGGAATTAAATTATTTATTTAGTAATGAAATATAAATATTAATTTGGGTTGAATTGCAAGAATGCAAAATTACTAGCCTGATAAAACCAAATGATTTACTTTAAAAACTGTTCTTTTTTTTCGAAAAACTGATGTGGGTGGCATTACTGAAGTCACTGTTCCCTGTCCTCCGATTTCTTCATCCTCTGAACATCTGGAGTACACATTAATACAACCACAGACACATGTTAACCTTCCAGACCCAGATCTCTCCAAAAGCCGTTCATGAATGGTTACATTTCCCTTCCTTACCCATTTGTAACAGGGCACTTGCGTTAACCAGCTTGTGATCCCTGCCAAGCGGCAGGATTTCGGAGTACAAGATCAAACACAAGGACACCTCTCCCACAGACATGAGATACACCAGCCTTTCCCATAATCCACCGCTAGGATGCAGCCACTCTAGCAGGCCAACAGCAGTCCCTCTTCTGTTACTGATGTCTGAGCCAATAGAACAACCATAGCATAATTTGATCTCCAAGGTGGGCTATTTGTATTAATTTCAGTAATGTTCAATATGCATTATTTTGATTCGGTCTAAGCAGCGCACACATGAATGCCTTTTGTAATCGTGCGTGCATGGCACCTCATTCATTTAACCTCTCAAAGAAGCCAGGCTCATTCGCCACAGGCCCGTGCACCATCGTTGGTCTCTCTGTGCTATAACAGAGCAATGAAAACAGCCATCGGTCCAACTAGGCTTACAAAATAAAGCACTGGCAGAGATTTAGCATGTCATAAACTTCTGCAAACCCTCCAATCTGTGTCACAACTAATTTATATCTTCAGACAGGGATATTCAGAGGTCAAAAAACCGAAGGTGTCCATCATAAATCAGCCATTAAGTGTTTATAACATTAATCCATTGGGAAAGACTCCTGGCATAACACAGCAGCAGCTGGATTTCAAAGAGCTGGCTGATTCCCAGCCAAATGGCTGCAGAAGGGCGAACGCTAACATTAAATGCGCCTTTTTCACATCTGATTCATATATATATACAGTAGTGGTATTATCATGGAGTCAGTTCTTATTACTGTAAGTGTGATCAAAGGCTGGAACAAAACTGATTTTTAATTGTAAAAGAGACAGTGATGTATTTCCAGCTTTTTTTTTTTCGCACAATGGTGTCAGACGTTTAGATGAAACGTATTCTAAACCTACAAAAACTGTAATGAGTTACTGATTTTGCACTTTGATGGATCAAAGTGAGTGTAATCTGTATCATTTCCTCTGGCACCATCATTTTAATGTACTCATGAAAAAAAAGTGCTGTCTTAAAATTCCATGCACCTAAAATTAAGTTATATGTGTCTTTTTTAAAGAGTTTAAGAAAGAGTACAATATTAAAAAAGAAGCGGAAAAACTTGAGCTTTACGAAAAAAGCATTGAGAAATGTAATATGCATGTGTAATTTAATAAATCGCTTCAAAATGAGGATCCATCAGACGTCTCTGTTCAACTTTTGATGGAAACAGCCTTTATACAGAAAAATAGAAATGACAGAGGTAAGATATAACTTTTGCACATTTCATTTGGAATATATTAAGCTTAGATTTATTTATTTTTCATTTTTTGGCTTTTTGACAGATATCAGTATCAGTGAGTTAAACTGAAATGTATTATAAGAAGAGAATACATGTATTTTATACTGTATAATTAAAATAAAAAGACAAACTCTGATTATCAAATCATGTATGCATTTGTTAAATTACTCTGCTAGCCATTTATAAAAAATATATATTTTAGAATATTATGAAAATATATAAATAAATACAGAATTATTTATTTGACTTTGACTTAGAAAGTGTATACTTAATTTTTATGAAAATATTAAATCTTAACTAACTATTTATTCTTCTCATCAAATTACTGATGTCATTTACATTGTATTTTAGCTAGTTGTGTTGTTTGCTGTTTAATTAATTAAAAATGTATAAAATTTTGATGTTGATGTTCTGAGGCTGTGTCCATACTCATGCAACAAATACTATATTTTTATAAAGAATATGAATTTAAAATATTAATTTAATTGTATTTCTCTCTTCCAATTACTGATTACTCATTTACATTGTATTAAAGATTATCATGTATAATAATACATTTACAATTAATAATATATATATATATATATATATATTGCACTTATTTTGATATTGTGGTGTCAAAAAAAAAGAATCTATCATTTTTTTATTAATTATTTATTTTTTATTCCTCCTTTCTAATTATTGATTAGATAAACTACGTCTATGAAGACTTACATAATTTAATAATCCTTGTCATTCCTTCCCTACTTATTTGTATTTTTTATTCTTTGATGTGTTTTTTGTTCTGTTGCTGTCATTCTGTTGCAATGCCGAGTTTCTATCACAAAACAAATTCCTCGTATGTGTAAACATACCTGGCAATAAAGCTTATTCTAATTCTGATTCATTCTGATAATCATAGCATAGCAAAATACTGTACATATTTGTGCCTATATTTTGATGTTGATGTTGTGAGGCTGTCCAATCAAACTCATGCCACAAATGGTAGATACAAGTCAAATAATGTAGAGGCTAAAATATACATGACATGAGCACAATAAACAATAATCAGTCACCGCTTCTAAAACAATGCACAGCTCTGGATCATGTGCAGCGACAGAATTAGACAGCGTTCACACAAATTACTGAGAAACTCCACTAATACAGAGGGAAGAGGAATAATAGCATTTAAAAACGTGGTCTACGAGGCATGCAGGGTTTTTTTTGGTGGACGTGTCCTTTTAGCGTGCCACTGCGGCGGACTAATCATCCCCTTTGAGACATGTGAGGGTCTGTTGGGGGTAAATCTGTCAGTCAGCATTCAGTCAGGGATGTGATTTGCATTAGCTCAAGGAACCAATGTAACATTCAGGCAACAACTTTTCCCGCCGCGCTCTCGTTTCCCACGTGCGCTAAACTGCCCTAATGCTAATATTTCTATCAGCGCGTCATCAAACATTTACCCCCGTAGCGGTAACATTTCTATAATCGATCGGTTCGGGAGGGCGAACAGCTGCAACATCTCTGGCCCTCCGCGAATATGTGAAAGGTAACGCTAGCGTCGCGGGAGACCCTCTAATTCTGAGGCGCTGTTGACAGGTCTGGCGGTCTGCGCCACTTTGGCCAGTTTTTGCCGCGTGCCGATCAATAGCTCTTTTTACTTCTCATTGATTGTCTAGCAGCAGGAGACACCTAAGCAGACGCTGTTATGACATTTCTAGATTTCCCCCTGTCCTTGGAACAATCAATTACACGCGCATGGCAATCAAAACCTCTTTGCAAAATGAACCTGCTCCGTGACATTTTCATCTCCCGGATTTATGCCATGCTTTAAAAAAGAGAGAGGCGGAATGGGAGAGCGAGCGACAGAGAGAGAGAGAAGGCAAGATTTTCATGTCCCACATAAAAAGCCTTCACACACACACACACACACACACATGCATGTGTGCTAACGAAGCAGGTCATGCGAGAGCTGTAATCTCCACTGCAGTCGCTGCTGCACAGACAGGTCTTTGTTGGACACACTGCTTTGGCTATTGATTTTTGTCATAAGGTATGACAGCCAGGATCACCGTGGGTTTACCTAACTGTAGAGTTCAAGAGTCTTGCGGCGTGCCGAGCTGCGGAGCATGGATACTTTGATAAATCACATGCAATAGCAAGACATTGTCATTTACCAGCGCCTGCATCTCCCAACACATCTGCAGTGTAGCACAGTCAGCAAAGAGGCCTATGGTAGATGCAAAAGCAACGTGCTCTAACTGTTCAGAGCAGGCAGCCGACGCCGGCCAGGACTGACAAAGTTAACTGAATAGTTTTTTTTTTTATTTTTTTTTTTACTAGACTGTGTCATTTTTACTTTTTTTATGTATTTCTATCTTAACATATTTAACATATAAGTTTTCATTTTCATACAAGTTTTTGTTAAATACTTGTTATTTTTAAATTTTTCTGTTCAGTTCAAGTAAATTTAGTTAAGCTTTAGTAATATATATATATATATATATATATATATATATATATATATATATATATATATATATATATATATATATATATTTCTGTTTAGCTTTAATTTATTTTTATATCCATTATAGTTTTAAGTACATTTTGTTAAGCTTGAGTATATTTTTAAAACTTCTGTTCAGCATTAATTTGATTTCAGTTTTAGTTGACAAACACTTTGTTAGGCTTTTATTAGGCATTTTATTAGGTGCTTTGGTCATTATTAAAATATATTTCTTTAACTTTATTTACATTTCCATTTAGTTGTAGCAATTTTAATACTTCAGATCATATTATATTTGTGTTAGTTGAAACGGAAACAGTTTTTCATCTAATATTTTTATTTAATTTGAGCTCAGCTTTACTTCAATAAATTGTTTGTTTTGTTTAAGTTTTAATTACCAATAACAACACTGCTACTAGAAATGCTTTTATTTATTAATTTTTTTTTTTTAATTTTCAATAAATTGTCTTCTAAACTTCTAATAACATATAATTCCTGCAGATAAATGCCTTGCAAATGTAAATGACACCAGTAAAAGAAAAAAAAAATCAGATTTTTATAATAAAATATTATTGAATAAGTAATATTTATTTTTTTCACAATTTCTATCTTAATTACAATACACACTTAGCATGCCATTGGATGTCTGGCTATTTAATAAATCAGTTTAAAGTGTGGCTCTGCTGACGTGACGTCAATTAATACTTAACAAACCCAATTAAAGCTTTTCCCAGTGTATCGCCGCAAACATTCTCCACGTCTACATTTACACTGACCAGAAGTGAGAAATACCAGATCCATTCAAGCACAAAAACATGCTCATCATCAACAGTCTGGCCTCTGGAACAGATTATAAAGATCGATCAAATACTTCAAATAACAACACAGACCTATGATTATCAAAACAATGTGTGCAAAAAATCCACTTGATATGAAAAAATGGTTAAACATATACTTCATGCTTAAGATGTTTCGATTGCATTCCCCTCTGCCTACAATATGTTACTGGTGTTATTTACGTTTTAATATAGTTTAATTTTCTCATTTTTAAACTAGGTATTACAGTATAATTAACATTTGAAAGCAATTAAATCTATAATATTAGTGACACCTCAATAAAATCGCTCTTAAAGCATTGCAGTGCAGTGTTATGTGTTGCAAACCTCTTCCAGGGCTCTGGCTGGAAACCAGGCGGCGGAGAGATTAGAGTTCATTTGTGCATGCATGACAGAGATGTTACTTAAAGCACATTACTTCCTTGACTAAACAGGAGCAATTCATGCAGATAAATGCCTTGCTTTCATATACCCACACATTAAATATTTAATATAATCAAATACAGGAGTCTAAATTCTGGCTTGGAAAGTTGCAGCAATTGTGGGTTTGATTCGAAGCTTTTGGAGCAGCTGTGTTTGATACTGAGTATCAAAAGACATTCTTTGAAAGAACACGTTTGGCTAAATTCAAGTGAAATCCAAGAGAACATTGTTCAAAAATCAAAGATTCCTTTTATAATAATTAAAAGTTATGTTTACAAAAGCACTTTATGGTCACAAAGGCCTCGTCTGTTATAAACTGATCCTTCACCATTTGTGTCATAAACATTTGTGGTCCAAAAACTGACAAACATGGGGGATCTTCTCGCTAGTAACAAAGTGCTCCTCTGAGACGTCTCTACCTCTGCTTCTGCACCAGCACACAAGCTCCTGATTCCAGGACGTTGATGGAAGCCAGGCTTTTTAGAGTCAGCCAATGACGGAAGATAGAGAGTGAGCAGTGGGAGGGGCTAAAGGCGGGGACTCCTCCTCCCCTGCTGCCTAAAAATTGTACTGTCAATTCTAAAAAGCACAAAAATCTAACCAAAGTTCTTAACTAAAAACAACAACAACAACAACAAAAAAAAAAAAAAAAAACAATGTAATCCATATATTTTACTTTTTCATTAAAAATTCCCAAATATCCTTAAAACTCAATATTTGTACCCAAGGAGCAACATTTTTATTAAAACAACTGTATTTATTTGATAAAAAAAAAAAAAAAAATATATATATATATATATATATATATATATATATATATATATATATACAATTAGTCCCAAATAAAGGTTGTATAGAACTGTCAATTTTAAAAAGCACAAAAATCTAACCAAAGTTCTTAACTAAAAAAAAAAAAAAAAAAAAAGTAATCCGTATATTTTACTTTTTCCGTAAAAATTCCCAAATATCCTTAAAACTCAATATTTTTACCCAAGGAGCAACATTTTTATTAAAACAACTGTATTTATTTGATAAAAAAAAAAAAAAAATATATATATATATATATATATATATATATATATATATATATATATATATATACAATTAGTCCCAAATAAAGGTTGTATAGAACTTCTTTATTACTAATTAATTATTACTTTATTACTAATTAATAATTACTAATATTATTATTAAACTTACATACAGGTAAGGTATTGCAGTAATTTTTCATTAGTTTATTTTTTTTTTTAAATAATGATTAACAATCGACAGCCCCAATAAATAAGCAAATAAGTGTACATATATACATAAATACATACATACATAGAAAAAGACTATATTAATTGACCTAATGAGTTACTCAAAAATGTGCTTGATTTTTGTAATCATTCTCATTAAATGGAAGCACTTCTAGCATTGTGACATGGGGTCGTGACCACTAAAGTGTCTCTACCTCTCTGTCCCTCCATGGACTGTCCCGGGCTTTTGCTCCAGTATGAGCGAGATGAGGCCTGATGGAGGAGCCCCCATCCCTCCCTCTCATCTGAACCAGAGCAGTCAAGCAAGCAGCGTGCTGCTAATGAAAGATCATCAGGCCTTGGTTTATATTTCCTGACTGAATGTCAGTCAGGAATGTTTGCACCATGGAGAGAGAGAGAGAGAGAGAGAGAGAGGATGCTGTACTTTTAAAAGACCTGCCAGCTAAATATTACACTCTTTTGTTCAGTCAATAATAAATCAGAAAGCAAAGGCTGAAACACATTTTGTTAAGTGTTTGCCACTTAATTTATTAAAGGCAAAGACAAATTTGACAGGAGAGAGAATTTAAGAGAATGCATGAAAATATCAGAAAAGTTCACAAATCATATATGAAACTGCATCTCCCATATGAGTGAACTAAAACTACATTTTAACTAAAAACTGAAAACTAAAGTAAATAAATGAAAATTATTTATATATATATATATATATATACACACACACAAACACACACACATACAAACAAACACACACAAACAGATACTAAAAATAAATATACTACTAAAATGATAAAAACAACTAAATTAGTAAAACGTAGTAAAAACACTATTTAAAATTTTTTATACAATCTATAAATAGTATCTGAAAAATACTAAAATAAAACTGCTAACCGACTTCAACTCAGTTTGTTTCAACCCTCTGTTTTGCTGTTTGTCACTCTTATTTACAGGGAACATGAGATAGGACAGGAAATCACATCATAAATGTCAGGAAATGAACCGGATCCAACACAAACGCTAATCTGAATACACATCATGGAATGTATCACCAACTACATTCAAACTCTCACGTCCACATGCATTAACTGCTAAAGCCACAAAGTTGAACTCATTTTCTGTGGCTACTTGTTATATTGTACACTAAAAGACATGCAGCTTTTCTGGTCCCCATTGAGTTCCATAGTATGGAAAAAGAAACTTTAAACTTTCAAATGTCTTCTTTTGTGCTCAACTGAAGAAAGAAACTCATACAGGCCTGAAACAACTTAATGATGGCCAGATTTTCATTTTTGCATAATAAGACATCCCAAATATGCTGAAACGCAGAACAAAGTCATGACATTAACAAATGTCACAGGACACAATGAGGGGCGAGAGCCTGGGACACCTCACTTCCTCTCAAATAGCTGCTGAGAAACAACACACTGTCCTAAATGAAAGTAGAAGGGACGTCCTGGTGGAAACCGATCCGCTGGGACACGTTCCCCTGTCCTCTGTGCTTCATATGAACAAAGCCCTCGTGTGGTCTTTGTCACAGTCACCTTGTCTGACATATATAAAAAGGACTGAACGTACCGATGATTACAAAGACAAAGAAGTGGGGTACTGGATCAGAGAACACATAACTCCTCTTTTTATCTATTCTATTTAGGGAGTTCACATTGTAATGGGATTCAGATGTTCTAATTGATTTTTCGGGTTCGAGAACATGCAAATACATAAAGAAGTGATGATCACGACGTGTTTTTTGTGACCGAACATCATTGAAGACATCTGTGTGAGACTTTTGACATCTATGGACTGTTTTTAACGAGCCGGCGATAAAATAAGGATCTGAATACGCCTCCAAAAACTGTTGAAGGTTTCTCGAGATTTAAATCACACACACTTCTCACGAAGGGTAAATTGAATAGATCTCAAACTTTGGATGAGAAAGAAAGGAGAATGTTTTCATTTGCTCATCCTCGTGTTACTTCCAAACCATACATTTTCCATATAATGCAAGTAAATGTGTCAGAAAAAGCACTATTAAGTATGAATATAAAAAATCCATACAACAAATCTGATGATCCCATACAATAGTTTATGAATAGAATAAATGAAATATGGTGTCATTAGAGTGACGTCACACGTGATGGGCTGAGAGCTATTGGAGGACAGGATTTTTATTGAATAATGATTTTAATTGGTGTCATTTAAAGCTAAATTAAAGCTGGTGTCAATTTACCTAAAATGAAACTTATGTCATAATTTTACTCTTGCATTCCAAATTTGTATGACTTATTTTCTACTGGAAAACACAAAAGAAGATATTCTGATAAATGTTCGGGGATCCAAATGTCCAATAAATAGGGTTATTTAGAATCTATGTGTATTAAAATTTTAATCAAATTAAATGCATCCTGTGCAGATTAATCAAAATGGTCATATATATATATATATATATATATATATATATATATATATATATATATATATATATATATATATATATATATATATATATATATATATATACACACACACACACACACACACACACACACACACACACACACACACACACACACACACACACACACACACACACACACACATTTATTAATATGAAAATATCGTGAAATTCGTTTGAGGGCTTTTTTCAACATATGTTTTTAATGATTTATTTGTAATTAATCTAATTAATGTTCCAACCATATCACCAAAAATGCTATATTAATTGATCATATGGGGTATTAAAACAGAATTGGACCCCACTGGCTTTAAATGTTACAGACGAAAAACATTTCCCAGTCCCCGTTCACTTTCATTATATGGCAAAGAGGTACCAGGATATTTTTCAAAAACTCGCCTTTTGTGCTCTTGGGAAAAAAAGTAATAGTGGTTTGAATCTAGATGAGGGGGAATTAATGACAGAATTTCCATTTTTGGGTGTACTATCCCTTTAAGAAGACCTTAAATATAATGCATGAGTCGTATTTTATGAAGTTTTTTTTTTTTGAAGGTCAATTTAGAGTGTCAGATTCTCTCCGTGACCAGGGTACTCTTCAAAAACTCACCATTTGTGTTCTTTGGAAGAAAGAAAATCATAGTGGTTTGAAATGACACGAGCGTGAGTAAATGAAGGCAGAAATGTCATTTATTTTGTGAACTATTCCTTTAAAATCATTTGCATTTTCACATCCCCTCCCCTCCCAAGCAGATATTCTATGGATCTTTCATTAGATTCTGCCCCCCTCCAATCACCACTTTGTCTTATACAAGCAGTTTTGTGCAGTTTTCAGCAAAGGATACATTTTTTATATTCCAAGTTCATTAATAGTAGATAGCCAGTTTTTCCCTTCATTAAATACAATGAGACTTCCCAGTGTATATGAAACAGAAGCATGTGCTGTCAGCTTCTTGTGGGACCAAAGGCTGTTTGGTGGCACAAATAAAGCGAGGGAAGACTTCTCTCACGCCAAAACCTGCAACACAGCAGGGAGCGAACACCAAAGGGAGAAAGAAAGAAAGCAGAACTCTTCCAAAACAGACCCTCTGTTCACGGTTACTATTCATTTTAATGGCGAATTTGTCGGGAGTGTTTGTCAAACGTCCTCCGCACGATGATTAGGGACCGCTGTTTGCTTGAAAAGCACTGACTTCGGGATGCGCCGGGAGAGCGTTGTCACTCGGCGACAGCCTGCGCCTCAGACAATGGCTGCCCGAATTGTGAGAAGTGTTGGCAAAGGCATTCCCTGAAAAGTTCCCCCCTCAATGCTACTTTTCTGCTGTTGGTGGATATTTTGTTGCGTTGATATCAAGTTGTTGATTAGAATGAAAAAGGAAGCCACTCAATTGAAAGGCTAAAAGCTCCCCACAGAGCAGTGGCAGCTACCGAGAGAGATTGACAGTCCTCTTTTGAGTCAACTTTTTTTTCCACTTCATAAAAGAGTAGCTGCATGCACTGTCAAAGGAGTAAAGTTGGCGTTTAAGGGCAGCAGGATTTCAAACCACACAGACAATTTAGCTGGAAAGCGAAACCACAACAGAAAGTACAGATTCTGACCCTGTTTTTACTTGATGAACTTTGAATAGCCCATGAAACAGCATGAGTCACTTTCTTAAGTTTCGTATTGACATGATGGATAAATGAGTTCCCGGTTTGAATGACTAATACCCTTCTATCATGTAACAGTGGCAGAGGAACAAATTATTTGTTCCTTCAAGGCTGTAATGACGCTGAGTAAATTATTCCTAACAAAAAGGAAATGGGAGGAAATTATTAGACTACCCTTTTGTGTTCTTGATCTTAAAGAAGAAAAGCAAGATATAAAGACTATTATATATTGAACAGAAATTTTTAAAAAAATAATAATTATATATATATATATATATATATATATATATATATATATATATATATATATATATATATACAAGTTGTTACAAGAATCTAATTAATCACTAATTATATTTGCCGTTGAAAATACCCTCCAGAAAATATATAAAGCCATTATTGTGTTAAATAAGAAATTGCAAGTAGATATTACAAAAAGTAGCTTTAGAAAGAACTATTTTATTTCATTCAACATAAAATTTATTACACACAAACTATTAGGCTGCAACGGCCTAACACAAACTATGAAATATAAAAAGAAGATGATTTGAGACACATCTCAGTATTTTTTCTTCATACGATGAAAGTCACTGCTAACCAAATCAGCTTGGTTATCAGAATTATTATTTTTCTTCTGGTACCAACATTCTACATTATTTTTTTTTATGTTCCACAAAAGAAAGTAAGTGTTACAGACTTTTTCTTTTTGGTTGAATTATCACTATTTATTTATTTTTATTAAATGATGCTCTAAATAATAACATACGACTGCCAGTAAACTGAATCTCTTTAAAGAGTAAGTCGTTGAGTCATTCATTCATTTGATTCCTTCAAACTGCTGATTCATTCAGGAATGATGTAAACAGCTCTCTTAAAGGAACACTCCACTTAAAAAAAAAAAAAAAGGCTAATTTTCTAACTCCCCTGGAGTTTAAAAGTTGAGTTTTACCGTTTACGAATCCATTCAACCGATCTCCGGTCTAGCTGTAGCACTTTTAGCTTAGCTTAGCATAGATCATTGAATCTGATTAGACCATTAGCATCTCGCTCAAAAATGATCTAAATGGTTTCTATTTTTCCTATTTAAAACTTGACACTTCTGTAGTTACATTGTGTACTAATACTGATGGAAAATTAAAAAAAAAAATAGCAAATTTCTAGGCCGATATGGCTATAGGAACTATACTCTCATTCCAGCGTAATAATCAAGGAACTTTACTGCTGTACCATGGGTGCAGCAGGCGCAGTGATATTACAAAGCACCTGAAAATAGTCCCCAGCTACTTTGTGTATTTGCAGCAATAGCAGAATTAATAGCTTCACCCATGGTACGAATGGATTCAAAAATTCAAAAAATAATTAAAAAAAAAGGTCCTTTAATGTATGAGCAATTGAATCATTCAAAAAAACAACAACAACGAATCAACGCTGTATTACAATTCTGTTGTGGCTTTATAGGTAATATCTTCATTGGTAAAATTTAGCAAAAACAAACATTATTGTGTTTAAAATATGACACAATGTTAACTTATTTACTGAACTTTTATTAAAAATCACATTTCGCACTCATGCTATTGGGGAAAAAACGAGCAATTTTGTAATACTGCACTAGCTGCTTGTTTCTGCTGATATCGCTTATCATACAGTATGATATAAATATGAAACAAAAAACAAAAATTCAAATTTCTTAAATTTTAAGGGCATTACTGCATATTATAGGCTACAGCACAGTGAGTTGTTCCCCTGTATCATGTTTGTCAACGGTTAACTGTATAAAATATAAGAACATGTACAGGTCTGAGGTGTGCTCAAATATTTTAATAATGTTATTTTTTCATAACAAATTAATTAAATTAACTTGCTAAAACAACAGCCTTAATTATATTATAATTATATAACAATTGACAGCAATACATATACATGTGTATGATTGCAGGGAAAAACTTTTTTGGCATACATATAAATCAAAGTATGAAATAAATAAATGATACAATAATTATTTAAATAAATAAATTATAAAATACTGTTTAAAATAGTTGGAGGTGGACACTGCTGTCATGGCTTAGAGGCTCATGTCCAGCAGGAATTTTCAGTGGGTGGAGTGGATAACCAGCGCTCTCTTTAACCCTCAATATCACGACTGAGGTGACACCCTTGAGCAAGGCACTCAACCCCCAACTGCTCCCCGGGCACTACAGCAATATACTGTAGCTAACTACTGTGTGTGAGCACTTGAATGGGTTAAATGCAGAGAAAAGATTCTGAATATGGGTCAGAATACTTGGCCACCTGTCACCTCACTTTGACTTTCTTTGCTTGACCATTGACTAAAATCAGATGCCATTAAATCTCCCTGTAATGCCAGTACCAGACGAGAGATGTCTGTCACTTACATCTTAAAATGGGTTAAAATGTAAGTGACAGATCTATTTATATTAACAAATACATTGATATCCTGTTTTTTAATTAGTTTTGTGAATTATCCCCATTCCAAAAGTTCTTTTTTTCCCAGACACCTAATTCAGAGTGACCTGTTTTCAGATCTATTGGTGTTGAGTTTCTTAGTGAATTACTTATCAGTCTACATAATGATCACATCCACCTCTCAGCCCTTTTGAGATTCCGAGTCGCTGAGGGGTCTTAACCAATAATGAAGTGGGAGGGGTGTTCTGCTTGCTAGAACGGAATGGCATGGCCCCTTCCGCCGCAGCACATCTGAAAGTGGTTAATTTATGGAAAAAGAGCGGGGAAGGGAAAGCGGTGATATGGAACACATACCCCCATGTGACTGAAGGCTGTACACCAGCAGGGGGAGGAATACGAGGAGAAAGAGAAAGGGAGATACTGAGAGAGAGAGAGAGGAGGTGAGGGAGGAAGGGACCAGAGCGACAGAGGAACGGTTAATGGAAATGAGTGACAGGCTTTCAGAATGATTTACAACGGGCGGGCGCCGGCGGAGCCCGGTACTTTGATGGATGATCCTGAAAGACGGCGAGCGACCATAAATCATGTCTTTGAATCATTGACAGAGATAAAGGAGGGGGCGAAAAAGCAATGGCACTGACGTTCATTCTTCCAATAATGTACATTGACGAGTTACACTACCGAGCCTTAATTAAAAAGTGAATGGAGGCTCTGCTCTCTCTCGCTCACATGTCCCCCCTCTTCTCTGCTGTGATATCAGTGGTAATTAAAGATGCGTCGAGGCCCCGTCCCCGGTCTTGCTCCCACTTCCGCCGGTGGCTCACAGTGGCCAGATTAGATAGACGCTTGGCGAGGAGATAACGTCACTCCCCCTCCTCTCCTCCCAGTGAGGGGCCTCATTGCTCAATGGCTTTCCACTTCACAAAACACGCACAAAAACACACCTGCTTTCCCTCCCAACTAGCTGCTATGAGTTTGTCTACTTCCCTACGCCGTCTGTACAGGTGTCTGACTGGGACTGTGTTTATAAATTCAAATATCCTGGCATAGCTTGTAGCAGCGTCTTTGTAAAAGCAGTAGAAAATGGCATCCAAAGACGCTGGACAGTTTTCAAGCTACATGGATGTGGCAAACAAATTTTGGAGGGCGGCTGCTTCCAAAGCGACTCTTTTCTGCAGTGAAGTGATGGATGTCAGGAGTAGAAAGGGAAAGAGAAATAAAGCGAGACAGGAGAGCGGGATAGAATGATAAAGCTGGAGAAGACAAGCCCTGAAGAGGAAGTGGCAGACGAACCGAGGAGGCAGCATTCCACATCAGCTGGGATCCTCCAAAGTGCATACAATGAATCAGCGAGGTGAAAGTAATCCCAAACATCTGTCCTGGGCGGCACGCACGCACACGCCGCCTGTTTGTTCCTGTTCAAGGAAAGAGGCATTAGAGAGGGAGGATGGGATCAATTCATGCATTACTGCTCTGAGGGGATCCAAGCGAAAACGGTGCTCTGTTGTTATACATAGCCTCGAACAAGACGGAGACAGATGCAAAGGCAGGAAAGAGGTGGAGTGCAAGGCCCTGGTACCCAACTGAATGCTGTGCGGTCGCTGCATTGAGTGAACACACTACATGACCTCTTTATGGGGAATGTGGCTTAGCAGCTAAAGCTCAGGGCCTGTGAAAAAAAGGCTGCCAGTTCAAGTCCCTCAAGGAATGAGTCTTATACCAAAGAAGATCATTAGATGGATATGTAACGTTTTGAGTGTGTGGAATACAAAGTTGAGCGCCGTATGAATGGATAGATAGATGTTGCATCTATCTGCACTGTTACTGACATCCCTTCTTTGGATGACTGCATTGTTAAGGATTTTAATGAGGGTGACTTGATGGTACTGCCATGGCTTTGACTCATCATTGCTGGATGTGAGTCTAAACAACCAGCCAGTCTTTGACAATCAGTGAAACCGTGTTCCAAACAATGAGACATTGAGATCTTAGATGCTTCTTTTACTGCTTCTTATGTCACTGTCCTCAGCTGTCAGCACTTCAAAAGACATGGAAGTGGGTCTTACGTCAGAGGCCAGACCTCCTTCTGACTTGGCCACTTAGTGCAAGTCATGCCTGAGACTGTAACCTTACACCATGGCTCTGTGGGAATTTGTGCAAGTGTGTGTGTTGGGAGCATACTAAGAGACAAAAAAATGTCCCTCCAGCTGGACGATGACATTTTGGCGGTTCCAAAAAGAAATTGCGGCAACAATAGTGCTCCTGTGGTGCAATACTGTGGCACTGTTGCAACAACCATGAAGTCTGGGTCTGGGTATTCAATCTGGTAACTATTTTTCATCTGATTCTGAAGTTGTAAATCTATCATGTTGGATCCCATGCTGACATTTTCAAACATAGCCTGATGGACACCTCAAATAATTAAATGTCATTCCTCTGTTTGAAGGTTTTCAGGTTTAGTGCCACATCTTTCTATCCATCTGCTATAGGCAACCTGCAATGGCATAACTCGAAGAATGCATACTTGATTCTCGACAAAGATGAACTGATGAGGAATTGCATACTGTGATACGAACACACCAAGAAACTCAATAAACTTGAGAGAGTCTCTTTGTCTTGGAGTATTCACTCGAGTCGGGGCCCTGTGATGTTAAATGGTCTTAAAAGATGATCCATACAATAATGAAGTCCGCTCTCCCGTTGGCTGGCCTCCCAAATGCACAACATAATCAAAGCGAAGTCACAAGGGGATTCTGTGGAGCTGCTCTGTGTTTGAAGAGCAAACATTTGTTTTATTTGCTTGTCACAGACCTCTCGGATGAATCCACTAATGACAGCGAAATATTAATTGATGTATATGAAATCTAAATACCAATTTGTAAGGTACAAGTGCTGCTACGTCAAAATGATGTGAATGTCAAATTGACGTATACTAAACCTGAATTTCACCCTGAGGTTTATCAATCTCAGATCAGCAGTGGAAGTTATAATGAGACCTCAGTCTTGTTCGGTCCTGGTCTACCCACGCACTTGCTACAGCGTGGATCCCACCCTCTCCCATGCACACTGGGTCAGACCACCCTGTTTGCAGCAGTGGCGGCTCAGGCATCTGGACTTGCTGTCTTGTTGTTCTTGGAATGCAGTGAAAGCAAATAGCTTCTTAAATGGCCCCCTTCGTTCCCAGACAAAACCCAAAAGCTGTAGAGCCATTCATCAAAAGAGTCGGACAACCTGGTCCTCTACCTCCCCCCCTCCAGGCACGGCCATATCCCCTCTCTGGGTTTTAACTAGGACTCCATATCATTCCAGAAATGACAAATGATACTTATATCTGTGCCCTGTGCCGAATCAATAGGCATGCAGAACGGCTATCCATCTTGAGAGCTATCGACAGCTGCTGCCTGACATCAGGGGAGAAGCGCCTGGTGGCTTTATTCAACAGTGAGACAAAGCTAATGGCTGCATATATTTTCCCTGAAGTTTGTAAACTGATT
The DNA here is from genome assembly GCF_023724105.1 of Carassius gibelio. NCBI lineage: Eukaryota > Metazoa > Chordata > Actinopteri > Cypriniformes > Cyprinidae > Carassius > Carassius gibelio. Next base: position 20,507,025 of record NC_068393.1, read on the forward strand.
GTCCTGTCTTCAGCAGTATGAGTTTATAGCTTTTAATTCTTTATCTAGCCACTTTTCTTTAGTATATAGTGCTAAAGTTATGATAAACTTTGTGACAAATCAGCTAGTGGCATAGCAGGTCTCTGACTACTAGCTTCTTTGCTCCAATAGGTATATTTTAAAAGGTTTAAGTAGGATTTCTTTCAATAAACATCAAGCCAATGTCAATTTTATAAATTGCAATTTTTTATCTAGCCTTCTGCAGTACTAAAGTTATGAATTTTTTTTTATCTAGCCTTCTACAGTACTAAAGTTATGAAAAACCTTGTGTTTATCATAGTGCCACAGCAGCTCTTTGGCTACTAGCATTATTTGCTAGGTACATTTTCAAAAGTTTTAGGAGGATTTCTTTCAACAAACATTAAGGCCAGTTCAGTTTTATAGCTTGTAATTTTTATCCAGCCTTATTTCCATAGTATACTATGCTAAAGTTATGACAAACTATGTGTTTATCACAGTTAGCGACAGTATTCTTCTACTGGCTCTCTTGCTACCTCTACTTTGCTGCAATAGGTATGTTTTTAAAAGTTTTAGGAATATTTCTTTCACTAAACACATTGAGTTGACAGGTTTTTTTTTCTTCTAGCTGCTTTTCTATGGTATCCTGTGCTAAACTTATGGAAAACCTTTGACAAGCATAAAAGTGAAATACTCCCTATGAAAGCTAGCAGTACATTTATGACCTTCTGTAAAGTTATGTAGGTTGCGCGCAAGGCTAGCACCTGCCTGTGTTTACATGGCAGTGTATGCTGCCGTGAGCTGATGGTGGAGCGATAGGAGCCCGGGCTGCACAGCACCGTCTGTATCGCAGCAGCTGACAGATAGCACTTCAGTCCAGTTTTAGCAGCACCTTCTCTTGAGAGACCATGATTGATGACTAGCACTGCCACCTATATCCATTTTCCCCTCCGATCTCTCAGGCTGAGGGTCCACAAAACACATTTCTCAACATTTTTCAAACTACCTTTCAGGGCTCTTTATGGAAAGGAAGTTAACAAAAACATAAGTTTTGAAAAAAAATGTTTTTAAAGAGATGACTGATTTGAAATGGTGGTATTCTAATGCATTAAAGAATTGTAAGGAAGTCTGCATAAGGTATGAACAGACTGGTCTTAATATGAATGTGAATACAATGTACTGTAATCAGAAATAATACTAAATATGTCCCACTTTTATTAATGGCAAATAATTGTAAAATCAAGTTAATGTACAGAATGGCCACAAAAATAAAAATACAAATATCACTACAAATGTGATTTAATTGGTATGTGTCATTGTGCCTCAAATAAATATTTAGCTGGGTATTGTCTGTGTTACAGGGAAAACAAACTCTATATCTCTTCATATATCATATATGATATTTATGATAATATGTACAGGTTGAAAAACAATGGTCCTAGTACTGAGCCTTATGGTACTCCATTCCGAATTTGTGATTGATATTCATTTTGATGTTTTCTAAATGTTTTATTTAATAGCTTAAATTATTATATTAAATATTAATGTGTTAAGTATCATTACATTTAATATTAACTTTAAGTAAGTGTCCAATACTGGCAGATACAGGTAAAATAGCAAATATGCATGCTTTTCAATCTTTACGTCATTTTCTGCCTTTATAAATACTTATTTCCCTGTTCACACAGGACCACATCCATGGAATTTAGAATCAAATGTGTTTTATAAACAAGACCCCAGGATTCCCCTGAGACTATCAAGAAAGGAAAAACAAAAAATGCTGCAGCTCAGACAAAAGACAGTCCTCTGTGTTTTTGTTACAGTCTCAACTGTTTAGATGACATCTTTTGAAAACCAAGCATCCAAGCCATCAGTTTTAACAATGCCACCATAAACGTGTTAACGAACACTTAGCCTAGCCATCTGGATGACAATTACACAGGAACAAACATACTAGCTCAGCAACTAAAGGTTGGGTCATCAATCACAGACAATGGTCATAATCTAGATGACTGTTTCTGCTGAGACCCTGCCTAATAACCCAATGAACTGCTGTGTCCAGAAGAAACATGTTTTAGGCCCTTAGCTTTTCAGTATGCTAAAGGGCATAACAATGACATAGCCTATGTTGCCTGTGTTTTGTCATTTTATTCAAAGGAAACAGCACCAAAATCTTGCATTCTATCCATAAGTTACAAATCAACAATGTATGCATATACTTTACATACTCCTGACTATAACAGATGAGATATATACATCTAAACAGTGGAGTTAATTCTCCAAGGTGTCCTCCGGTCAAACGTCCACAGTTAAACCAATCCTGCTCTTCTCTTTGAGTAGCTTAATTAATTAACATTTTCTCTTTCTAATTGCAATCATGTGCCCCTTGGGGAGTCATCAAGGGACTATAATTGCAATTACACATTTGGATGAGTTGGTAAAACAATGTCAACGTACACACCAAATCTGAAGAGATACAGAACGAGGGCTTCAAGTGGGTTAGTTATGCTTCCTTTGATGGGGAGATACTTACAGATGCTGCATATGAAAACAGTGCTAATCAAAGGACAGATCTAATGAGCTGTTTAGACAACATTACATTTATTTGATTCAGTGTTGACAAGTAACTAACCATAATGAACGATGCTAGTAACTTAACCACATTTTTCAGTACTTCTGCCATTTTTAATAGCATGACCTATCCATTAAAACAACAACCAAACTGAAAATGCAATATTGCCATTTTTATTGGATAATGTAGTATACATTCACCCTTCAGCCTTTCAAACAAACTAGTCAAGGAAATAATCAAACACTCTTCTGAAATATACCATCTCTCTAAGCAAATCAGTTCATTTGGATTCAAATGAATCGGTTCAGAAAAACATCTTTCATCAATTTATTTCATTATTCATCAATTTTCATCATCTAGCTTGTAACTTGTCAAGCTTTACTAATAAAGTAGTTTCCTCAACACTGATTAGTTTGTATTTTATTTATAGGATGCTATGACAAATGATTTCTCATTTATCTATCCATGAATATCCTGATGTTTGATAAGCTCAAATCTCACTCTGAAGTCATTATAATGAATTGAAGTAGGATGTCATTCTCCAACCCTTCCCTTTGAACACGCTTCACTAGCCGTTGGTTGATTCTCACTTGATGTCTCTTTCTTCCTGTAATGCCCAGCTGAGATCTCCTATGCCACTGAGACCGTCTAATATTTCCATTTACTCCTGAGGAACCTCTGATTCTGAGTACAGTACACCAACCTATACCTGACAGCAAACCTTCCACAGTTAGAAGCCGCATGCAGAGAGATATCGGGGTAACCTGACTCAATCCCTACACCCAAACACTCTGGGTAAGCCAGATCCCTGTCTGCCCTCCCCCAAACACAAAACATGAATGAGGTGGTGAGAAAGAAAGCCTGACAAGGGTAACCAGACCCCTGCTGGGTGTGATTTGTTTGTGCGATCACAAAACTCTTGGGTTTACACTTGTATACCACACTGGGAGGTAGAGGTGGTGTTTTGTCTCATGTGGGTAAAAAAACACAAGCACAACACTGTGAGCTATCACAACCTTGTCTTTGAACAATCACTTTATGTGATCAATGCTAGGATACATCAAAATCGGCAGTCTTCATGACAGGTGCTGAGCTTGATTGGCAACGCTGTATCTGATTAAGAGCGAATGCTGCTTTTCCTCTGATGCAAAGCTTAGAAGCCAACAAAAAAAATTGTCTTTGCGGTAAACCTGACACAATCAAGATGATTGTATTTGTATAAAAGTTTGTATTTGAACAAATAACAAATCTACTAGACTAGATTGTGTATGTTTTGGGGAGAAAATTTGAGTGGTAATTATTTTTTAAAGTTGTAAATAGAACAAAAATGATTACAGTACGTTTTATAAGGAAATTTTATTTCAGACTTTCTACTTCATAATTTCATTATTTACACTTGCCATTGTGATTTATTTGGAAATGTACTTGCGATTCCAAGTGAAATATATATATATATATATATATATATATATATATATATATATATATATATATATATATTATTATTATTTTTTTTTTTTTTTTTTTTTTTTTTTTTATTGAAAACAAAATGTAATGATAAAAAAAAATAAAAAAAATATTTCTCAAAGTTTTAAATAAAACATAAATGAATGCATGGATTTTAGAAGAAAATACTATTTTGCGCCTTTCTATTATAAGTTATGTGCTGTTTCTTTGTAAGTACTTGTACAATTTTTTATTTTTATCAAATTTGAATGTCAAAATTTGAATACGTTAATTAACACGTTGCATTAAACAGAATTTAACAGAGAAAGAAATAGTATTTTCCTGTAAAACGGTTTGTAATTTTTTTTTTTGCTAATTCCAAGAAAGCGCTTTACAGTGTATTATGACATTAAATTTTGTGTTGTTAATAGTCACTAAATTGTTCTGAGTGGTTGTTTGCATCATTCTTAGCATTGCTAGGGTGGTTTTTAGGTAGCCCAACCACCAAGACTTTCTTGCTTCTAAATATCACTTGTTTTTGCCCATTTTTATCATTTGCCAGATGAAAATGACAAGTGGGATCACTTAGAAAAGCTGAGCACAAACACTGCAGGAAGAGTTGCACACCCAGGTTTTATACACATAATATGGGGTTTGTTCAAATCCCTTACCCCAAGTATGCAATAGCGAAGCTTTCCTTAACAAGCTGCACAAACAAACATGCATTAATAACAACTGGCATTCACGGACAACAGATTAGAGATGATTTGCAGACTTGTTACTAAACCCGTACATAGCTGGGAGATACTAATCGTACGAAAAACATTTCTACCCATTTCTGCACCTCACAAAACCACCGGAGTGCTTTAAATCCTCAATTTAAGACAGTGAGGGATTGACGAAGCCAGTTCTTAAGCACATGGGGAAAAAAGCTCCAGGAGTCACTCATATCCCCCTTCTGAAAAAAACCCTCCATTTAATGATCCTCCTCTAAGGAGAATCTACACACCTCCGAAAGAATTCAAATCCCTTTTCCCACAGCCTCTTTCAGTCCGTATGATAAATGACACCCGTCATTCCGCCGTTGCCAAACAGCACAGAGGGGAATTGTACTGATATATGATTCACAAGAACAGGAAATAAACTCTCCCTTTCTCTATCGTTCGTTCTTTTGCCAACTAGGGCGGACCTGGACAGTGTCAAAGCTCGGTCATATGAGGGAAGAGACAGCCGTGGACCCAAAAAGGAAAAAAGACAGCAGTTTGTGAGAGCGCTGTCGACCTGAGAGCAGATGTTGGACCTCAAAAAAAAAAAAACAAAAAAAAAAAAACAAGCGCTGGTGAAATAAACGGTGAGGAATGTTAAAAAAGGAAATGCGTATGAAGGCTTGAGTGATGTGTAAGTATGCAATTACAGGGGGGAAAATCTCAATGAATGAATAACCCCCCTTGCCCCCAATTATAACAAAGCAACTGAAGCTAATTACTGGTATTATTATCTACGATGTCTGTGTATGAGAAAGGATAGAGACCGTGTGTATGTGGGAGAAAGAAAAAAGGAGAGAGATGCCCTGTCTAAAACATAATGACATGATTTGACACCATTTCCATAAGTACATACTTTACTATTCGAAATATGCATTTAAAATAACTTCCTGTTTGGTCTACTAGACATCAAACAGCTAGTGCTATATAATGCCTGACAGTGCTGCTGAATGTCAGCCTTTGGGCAATATTCAATGTATCTCCCAATATCTATGCTGACTTATAATAAGATGAGGATTCTGAAAATATGATCAAATATTAAAACAATAAATAAAAGAAGAAAAAAATATTTATATATATTTCTCAATATACATTTGGATTATATAATTTATCATATTATATAATGGAAAATATGAATATCTAATGTAAATATACAAAAATTATTTAAATTATAAAAATTGTATTCTAAATTTAATAATTGTAAATTATAATAAAATATATCATTACACTTATTTAATAACATAATTATAGCATATATACATATATATATATATATATATATATATATATATATATATATATATATATATATATATATATACAATAATTTTTACGACAAAATAAGTGCATAAAAAAAATTATGATGCTGCTTAATTTTATATCACCAGCTAAAGCATTGCAAAGATAGCACAAATACGCAACTGTTTCTCCCACCCCTAACACTTCACCGTTACTCTGCAATGAAAAGGTTTTTAGGAAGGACAGTTAATAGAAATGAAATCTGATTTGTTTTTTAACAAACAATGGTGCGGTGCAATCATAGGTTCATAGGTGGGCCTTCGACACCGGGGCTGAGCCGTGAGCCAGGACCACGAGCATTCAATCACTCCGACAGAGACATCCCTTCTCCTTCACCATCAGAGTGGCCCATATTGGGGGGGACGGAGATATTTATGAGCAGCGCATTTGCACACACACCCATGCGGCTGCCTTCACTGTGATATACTGCACGCTGGACGCAGAGATGGAGCCTTCCAGTTCATCTCCTTCTCATTTTCGGCCCAAGCCCAGACCTTAAGAAGTGCTCATGTGAGCATTATAGGATGAGTCTAATGCAGGCAGCAGACACAACTCACCACCGGCTACCCATCATGCTGTTCTGCTACTCCTGAAGCACCTGGCCACACACTTTAAAATCAGCAATTAATGGTGGGACGGGGGGCACTCATTATTCAAACACATCTCTCGTTTCCTATATATGTGTGGGTGTGTGTGTGTGTTTCTTTATCATATATCATATAAATATATTACTAAATCCACAATGTATTATTGATGCATTACAAAATACACACACACATATATACATAGATATATATATATATATGTATATATATATATATATATATATATATATATATATATATATATATATATATATATATATATTAGGGGTGTAACGATACGCGTATTCGTATTGAACCGTTCGGTACGACGCTTTCGGTTCGGTACGCGGTACGCATTATGTATACCGAACGGTTCGTTGGAGTAATTAATTATATTTGAAAAAAAAAAAAAAAGAGAGAGAAAGAAATATAATGATATGCGTTCAACAAGGTAGCCCAATAACCCAAACAACGTAACAGGCAACGCCCCTGACACTCCCGAAGAAGAAAAAAACACCATCTTATATGTTTATGTTAGGCTACTCAGTCAGGCGCTCGCTCACTCAGTACGCGCTGAAGGCTCGTTGCAAAATAGCCAATGCGTTTAACAGACTAGAAATGAGAAGATCCTCCAATAACCAACAGGTCTGGTGTTTGGGTGCACTTTGGATTCCCTTTAAGCTATAATGGTGATGGCAAGAGAGTGGTGGATAAAAAAACAACGGTATGTCGCATCTGCAACATGACAGGGTACACCAGCGGGATTACAAAAAAAAAAAAAACAGCGGGAATATCTGGGATATATGCGTCAGTACTATCTGGGAAAAGACGAAAAAAAGGAGAAACATGCACGCAGCAAACTATCCCTGCAGCATTTAGACACTATAGCTTACAGGGAATCCAACCCAAACACCAGACCTGTTGGTTATTTTAGGATCTTATATTTCTGGTCTGTTAAATGCATTAGACATTTTGCAACGAGCCTTCAGCGCGTGCTGAGTGAGCGAGCGCCTTAGGGGCCGTTCACATATCGTGCCTAAAAACGCATGGAAAACGCTAAGCGCGTCTTTCTCCTGAGGCGTCTGTCTTTGCTAAGCAACAATGACGTGCTCTCTCCATGAGACGCGGAAATTTCAGCGAAGGATAAATGGATTTGCAGCTCTAAAAATCGCTTGCAGTAGCTCTGCTACTGAATTTATTTCAAAATTGCAATCCATATACAACTATGATCAGCTGTTCCTTCATCTTGGCTGAGCTCTCAACGTTGTTACGGGAAAGGATGAAGCTGATTGGTTGGTTCTTGTCACATGACCCGCGGTGCGCTTGCAGCATTCTGAAAAGTTGAGATGTTTTTACATTTTGCTGTATCGAACCGAACCGAACCGAACCGTGACATCAGTGTATCGTATCGAACCGAACCGTGAATTTTGTGAACCGTTACACCCCTAATATATATATATATATATATATATATATATATATGAAAACATGACAAATGCATTTAATTTTATACATTAACTAAGGCACAAACAAATCACTGAATCAGTTTTGTATCATTCACAAAAATGGAATGAATCAAATATATATATATATATATATATATATATATATATATATATATATATATATATATATATATATATATATATATAGTGAATAGTCAAAAGCCTAGATCAGAAGGTTGCTACGTAACTACTGAGAAAAGTTCTGCTCTTCTGAGGGAGTTTGGGAGCCTCTGTGTCTGTGTTTATAATTTTGTAAATAAAAAAGGAAATGAGTAAGTGAGCCGTATTTGCGTCATAGCGAGCGATGACTCTAAAAAATACGCATCTGAAGGATTACAATAAATTTACCTGAAAGAAGGAGCGCCTTTCCACTTTTCTGTCTTCTTTCTGTCTCTCAGAGAAATAATAATTGCAAAGGAAGCCCTGCAAAGCCTCGTGGCAGATTAGGAAATGAATTGGAAATGGCTTCAAATTGTCGCTCTAAAGCAAAGAGGCTGCTTTGCACCACAAGGAGTTCCTTTCCTCGGGCGGGAGGAAGGATTAAAAGAAGCCATAAAAGAGCTCAGTAATGGCATCAGTAATGTTTCACTGCCATTAAAAAAAAGGCTAAAAAACATCTGCTTTGCATTTTTCACTCCCTCGCTGCTCATTTGTCTTCTAAAGTCTCAGTGTGCTCCTCTCGTCTGAGGAAACTCACCTTTCTTTCTCAAGAAGCGCTCGATGTAAACCGTTAACATCCTCCTCCCACACTCAGTTATGGATCTGAATCATCTGACCCAGCCAGTGATTTACTGACTCAACTGTTGTTAACTCAACCTCAGATATGATTGTGTGTCTCAATGGGTCATTTCCTGACCACTATTGTTTATCTTTCAGTTAAGGTAAGGCTGGCTAATAGACTTTTATTTTTTTTATTTTTTTTTTAGCTATGTGACAATATTTTCAGATATTCAGAGGTACAGTGCTTGATCTCAGTATGTATGTATTTGGGTCTGAAATTGACTGTTGTTATGAAATCTTTAATTCAATAATTAAAATGCATTCAAAAGATTTTTTAAAATGTTTGTGAAAGAGGTCTCTTCTGTTCACCAAGGCTGCATTTATTTGATCATAAATACAGTTATAACAGTAACATTGTGAATAATAATAACAATGTAAATATTTTTACTGTTGCTTTTGGTCAGTTTATGGCATCGTTGATGGATTAAGGGATACATAAAAAATTTTTATAATAATAAAATACCCTGCTGATCCCAAACATTTGTATGGCAGTATAATACACACACACATATATAATTAATTCTCTTAAATCTATTTATTTGCTATATTAATTTATTTTCTTATCTTGTTGCTTTTTTTAATAACTGATTTATTTATTTGTGTTTTTTTTCACCTGTAATGTAATTATCTTCAGGCACTTTTGATCAGTTTAAATCATCTCAGTTGAATAAAAGTGAAATTCATAATTACATAAATAACTGATATCAAATCTATTTTTTATGCTATTTAAAATTACGCTATAATTTAATGTTTTATTTTTTATGATTATTCATTTATTTGAGCATTTCAGCTTTGTTTACTCCACATTGCTACCCAAAAAGGCTGGTTTGGTAATGTTCGTCACGGGTTTAGCGAATGGAAATCAATTAAACAACCAGCTGTAGTTCAGCCAAACATTTTAAAGCTAACATACAGCCTAAAACCTGTTGGCTAATGCATTTCACCACTGCGTGAATGTCACCTCGAACCCTAATGTCCTTTATCTATGGCGCACAGTGAATGTGACTTAATAAATTGGTTATATTCACGAGCGGGTCACATAATGGACAGCAGTGTAGGGTAAACACCTCTGTAGCTCTACAGTAGACGCCTGTGTGTGTGTATCCTCAGCTAAATGCAGTAATATCTCTCCCACAAGCCTTTAATAAACTATGCTTTATGATTGATTGCTGCCAGTCAGCAGAGCCCATTCCCAGCCCACAAGCCTTCAGCCGTGCAGAATAAGAAACTTTTTCAGTCGACGCCGATCACAGCCTAAAAGGAAGTATTCACTGGGAGCCAAGAAGGGAGTGGTCCATGGTTTCGTGGGATCAGAGCTGGATGGCATTGCAACAGTGATTCTTTTGTCTGCATCTATTTAAAGGCATGCATTATAGAGACCCTGTATATCGCCACTGTATAGGCCGGCCCGTATGTTTTTGTGTAAGGACTACAAACCTGATCCAGGACTGGTCTGATGCACAACGCCGAAAACAAATACTGCACAGTAAAGTTCAAATTGCACTTAATTGCTTACAAAGCTGATAATGATGATAGTAGTACAGAAAATGGCTAATTATCCTAAAGTAACGAAAGTCTAGACCATCATGACAGTTTATGAAAATATGCTGTGCATCAAGCTTTCTGCTGAAAATACCAAGAGACATAGCAATATGTGAAATCAACACAATAGATGGTAAAACAGCAAAACTGTGCCACACCTAACATGACTAATAACATTTACAGGCCTCAACTATAAAACTGGCCAGATGAGGCCAGTGTGAGTGAGGTTCAGGCCGGCGGACAGATTCGCTAGCCTTTAAAAAAAAGTTTTTAAAAAGTCTTAAAAATGCAGTGGTCACAAAGCAAAGCACTGAAAAAAAAAAAACGAAAATACATAGTTTTATGTTCAGCACTAGAATTTTTTTTTTTTTTTTCGAACATTCAGTACATTGATCAATACATTTATGCCACATTAAAAAGGTTTGCTTAGGTAAATGTCTTTTTTATTTATATTTATAGATTTTTTAAATTAAATTATTATTAATTATTGCTCATTATGAACCATTTAAAAATACTTAATTTAAAATTTTAATAATAAACTATATATATAAATGCTGTAAATTTGTCTTGTAAAGACATTGCTTTACTTTAAAAGTTAAAGAAAATGTATTGTTAAAACTTCATACGAAGGTCACATTATCTAATATTAACTAACAGTGAGCAATTTGTTACAGTATATATGAATCTTCATTACAGTTAATAAAAATGCAGTTATTGTTAGGCATGTAGCTGCATTAAATAATATTAACAGATACAACTTATTTTATTTTTTTTATGGTTAACTAAAACTAAAATGAAAAACAAAGATATTGTTACCTGAAATTAAACTTAGTTAGCTAGTTATTCAGGAGCTAGTTGCCAATGCAACAATTCATATTTTCATTTATTTTAACCAAATGATTTAAAATAACTACATCTAATAAATACTGTATGGTCATTTAAAAACAATTGACTAAAACTTTACAATTAAATTGAAAACATGAATATAAAAATAAAAACTAATATTAGTAAAACTATTGTAGTATCAGCAGAGTTTATTAATAAATGCTTTATTGTTAGTTAATGTTAACTAATGTAAAGCTCACCAATGACAACAAATGTAAGTGTTCTGCTGTATAGAAATCTTGATGTTTAATAAAAATATATATTGCTCCGGTGACACTTAATCAAAAAATTAATGAAATGCTGCTAAAAATATCTAAACATGTAATTTCTTCCTCGGGGCCAGTGAAAATGTCAGCAGGGCATGTAAAAAAGTGAACAGCCGGCTGGACCCTTTATGCAGAGGCCTGTGTTTACCACAATTCATCAAGCTCTACGACTAGAAAACAGGTTATCTGATACTACAAACCCTTGCCTTACTTGACAGCAGCGATAGAGAGAAAAACAGAGGCACAAAAAGGGCAAGGTGCCAAATGATGTTCGGCTAGAGTAATAAAGTCAGTAATATCACTATCTCGCCCTCCTCTCCCAGCCAAGGATTGCCATAAAACTATTTCAAAAATTGCACCCATATATTTGCGCGAGACAGTTAGCTCATCCTGGTGACAGAGCAAACTTTTAGGGTGAATTATGCCGGTGTCATTCGCAGGGGTCTGAAATTGGGCCGGACGGCGCACCAAACGCACCTCATTACGGTCTTACTCATTATAGCATGTAAACATACGGACTCAGATGCCCATAAAAACAAATCCACACTTAACAAACATTCGCATTTGTATTTAAAGACGAGCGTCAGGCTGTAATCTCAGCAGACAAACAAACAGGCGTGAAGCCCATCCGCCCACATTAACACACGCACCCATTCTGAGACATTTAGGGTCATGTGTGCGCATCTGACTGCATCTTTTACACAAGCCGTCCGTCTCTTGACACAGAGAAATAAGGCAGAACTTTCATATGACTGTCTTTCATGAATAATGATCAATGTGGGGCCGTTTGCAAACCGCAGTATGTCTGTTCAATGTGCCTGTGGGCGGAAGAACATTCCTAGCACTCATGATCTGAGCCTTAGGTGACTTTATCCGAGTGTGTGTGTGTGTGTGTGCATTTGATGTCAAACATAGCCGAGAGATTTACAGAGCCAGAGTCTAATGTACATCCACACTCACTACATCTCACCGGCAGACCTTTTGGAGAGAGTCTGCATTCTCCGAAGGTTTAATGGCGGGATTAATCTTAACTTGTAAGCAGCAGCCATTTGAGACTTAGCTTTTAAATAGAATACAGGAATCATGAAAACAGGTCGGTAATTACAGAGTTAAGTCATCTGACTTCTTTTTTATTTCCGTCAACTTCCTCCCCCCTGGAAGAACAAAAAGCTACACCCACCAGTGTAATCATGGGGTTTGATTCTCGTGTGTGCGGCTAATGTAACGATATCATCCGTCCGACAATAGCGCGGCTCATCACCTCTTTGTTTGAGATGACAGACACCAGAAAAGCACACATCAAAGATGGAGCCATCACAAAAAAATCTACATTAGCAATATGTAGGTCGCTTATTTTAAAAGCCATCTACTGATAGAAAGTGTTTTTATTAATTTATTTTTTATTCGCCAATTGCCAGTGTGATGCTGTGTAGCCAACTAAATTGCGAGGTCACTTTGAATAGCTTGACATTTTGTACTTCTGCTTTACATTATATGAAAACAGTTCGACTTTTAGGACTGACCTTCAGAAACATTCAGCTTTCGTTTGTGGTTTTTGCTTTACGAAATACAATACAATTTATTTTGGTCTTTCTTAATGTTTATGCATTTACTCCACTTCTTAACAATATTTTTTTAGAAAATTACTTTTTTATCTCCTGATCAACATAAACAACACATGTATAAGTGTTTAACTAACAATAATAATGCTTTTTTGTGTTAATACACAAAATCAGTCTTTTCAACATTTAAGCTATTTATAGTACTTTTGCTTTTTGCAGTATAATACACATTATTTTTTATTTATAAATTTTTTGTAGCTTTATTTTTATGCATTTACTCCATTTCACTACAATAATTGTTTAGAAAATAGCATTCTTATCTTATGATCAATATGATTACGCAATGAACAATAAATGTTTGAGTGTGTTCAACTATTGTAAGTTTAGCACGTTATTAAAAGTTAACAGTATGATACAATTTAATGCTTTTTACAAAGTTTACCTTGTTCATGCCTTTATGCCCATTTTGCAGCAATGTTTGTTTAGAAAATAATGCTTTGTTCTCTACAATAAAAGTCAACTTTAGCTTTTATTTGTACTTGATTTTTACAATAAAATGCAATTTCAGTTTTTTTTCGTGTCAAACAAAACATTTGTTTGAAAAGCTATGCTTTTATTCTACAATACAAACAAAAAAAAGTTAAAAAAAATACTTTTAAACAAGCTTACGAAGTCAACATTTAGCTGTCTATTTTACATTTGCTTTTGATAAAATTTCATATTTTTGGGCCTCCAATTTCTTATTTAAAATATTTGTTTAGAATTTTTTTTTATCTTATAATCAACAATGTAACATGACATTAACAGAGTTTTTTGTGTGCTAAATAATAGTTACATTAGCAGTCGATTTAGCTGTTGTTTGTCCTTTTTCTTTACGTAATATGATCAAGTGTAATGCTTTTTATTGTGTTAATACAAAAAAATAGACCTTCATTTATGCATTTATTCTATTTTCTATCACCATTTATTAAAAAATATATAATAAATGTGATAAGGCAAAAAAAAAAGTCAACTAGCAAAGTCAACATTTTGCTTTTGTTTCTACTTTAGTCACTGTTGTGTTTTTGCATTTGTAATCTATTAGTTCTATTTCACAGCAACTTTTAACAGTATGTTGTAAACAAACAATTCAATTCACTTTTATTATGGTGCCTTTTATAACACAACAAATGTTTTTCTTTGTTTCGGTCAACAGACCATAATTTCTGTTCTTATTTTGTCTCACAGCCAAAAACTGCATGCAAGTTAAGTTTGAACGAAGGCACGGCGAGTAAACAAAGAATTGCATGAACGCTAGCGCCGTGATTTCTCAAATAGGTACAGTATTTGACCCAGGCTGTGTACACTATCATACTAATCCAATGCAATTGCATTGTGTTGTCACGCAGGGTGGGGGGGGGTGGTGGGGGGAAGAAAGAGAAGCCGGCTTTCTTTCTTCGTTGGGCCTAAATCAGTACAGGAAATGAATATGGATGGCCTGAGGCAAGAGGGGAAGGAAATTAAGAGGCTGATGAGGTCCCTGATGAAGGGATCTGGACACCGTGTGCTACCTCATGCCTGCGTCTCAGTCACATACAGCCAATGAGGAGAACCCTTATGAAAAATAATCATGGTTTTATTATAGTAAAACTGTAGTAACCCATGGTTTTTTGGCGTATTGACTCCCATTTGTCTAACCACAGATTTACTACATATACCGTGGTTAAACTATGGTTAATATAGCAAAACCATGGTTAATTTGTGGTTACCATGGTTTAACTATAGTAACCATGGTTTTTTGGTTTAATTTGTAGTAAAACCATGGTTAATTTTCGTAAGTGAACACATGCGTGCGCATGAGCAAATGCACAAAGAAATAACACAAAAGTGCAAAAAATAGGGCCTATGGAGTGACAGATGCAAGAAGATCTTCATATATGCTTTTCATTTGATTAATATCATGTAATTAATTCAATTAAAATGCAAACATATCCTCGTGAAAACGCATATGGCTAAGTGCCCCCTTACCAGAGAGAGGCACGCACACGCGCAGACACGTTTTGAAGTGGGGAACATCTGTCAAGAGCCACTAAGATGGCAGTGTTTCGATGCGGGGGTATCGAGCAGGTGCGACGTATGCCGTGACAGACACATTTGTCTCCGTGATTGATCAGCTCACGCAAAATAGACAGGAAGCAATGAGATCTGAATCAGGGCTTCAGGAAGCTCCCATGAGCCTCTGCAAAACAGGGCCATGGGGGCCAGCGCAGGGTCAAACGTTACACAACCGCTCCGAGAACAATCTGCAGTGAATCAAAGCCATACAGAGCTCAACGGCATGATTTAGTGTTTAATAAAGTCACTAGGTACAACTAATTGCTGCATAAAATCTGATATTTATAATGGATGGTTAAAAATGCTCAACTAATCAAACAACATGTCTCTTTATGCATATAAAATACACACTATATATGTATATCACTCACCCTACACTTATTTATACATGATATAATATAATTTTGATATAATGAAATATTTTTTATCGTTTATATATTTATTTTATAAATTGTATTTTTTTATATTAATATAATAAACAAAAAAACTAACAAAATTAATAAAGGTGAAAATATACAGTATATACATAATAAAATTAGACAATTTGCCTACCTAACTAAAATACTGTATGTTAAGTACTAAAATTACTTAAATTATAACTTAAATAAACTAAAATATAAATAATAATAATAATAATAATAATAATATTAATAAAATCAATATTAAAGCTATAAAATAAAAATAATATTAATAATCATAATAAAAATTTAATTTACAAGAAAAATTAAAAACAAACTGATAATCTAAAAATAAAATATACTCAGAATATTAATGGTAATAATAGTATAGTATTATAGCATAGTATTATATAGTACGTACATTCAAGTTGAAGTTAAAATTACTCAACAAAATTAATAAATAAATGAAAGCTATACAAATTAAATAAACTAATAAAAATGGCAAATACATAAAAAAAATCTAAAATTAAAAATAAGGTAAAATTAAAATGAAAACTGAAATTAGACAAATAAAATATATTTAAAATAGTTAACTAAAACAACAGTATAGTATAATATAGTATAGTATATATGGTAATGCCCTGCATCACATTTTTAATAGGGATGTGCTTCAGTAATCAACTAATTGGATACTCTTTTTGCAATAACTACTCTATAAAACCTACTAAAAGTTCTAAATAAATATTTTATTTTTTAATGTTCACTTAAATATTTAGACATTTTCTTTAATAGTAATAATAATAATAAAACAATCACCAGTCTATTTTAAATGTGTAGTTTTGCACAATGTCAATTCGTGCTTCACATGTGTTATGTGCATGTGAACATCTGCAATGTTATAAAAATCCTTTGAAAACTCGATTAATCCGATCCCTGGTCTGGTTACATCAGCTTCAAGCCTCAGACAGGAAATGGATGTAGTATAAGTAGAGCACGTCATTCTCATGCCATCTGCTGCGGGCTGGCACACGGTTGTGCGTATCTGTACGATCACCAGGAAGTCCCTCTCTTATATAGCCCACATTTCTGCGAATCTCTGGCGCGTGCCAGCTCACTGCTCATGCACGCAAAATCACAATGCAGTACATTTCCACTTACATCACGACGTAAAATACAGTCACACACGATCACAGAAGGGCTCTGGGCTATAACGTGTGCGCTACTGATGCTGTTCTGGACAGTGATGCATTCAGATGGGCCTGGTGTTATACATCTGGAGGCGTCTGACCTCTACACTCGCCCGCTGGGTGCTGCTGACCAATGAGACGGGACGAGGCCTGCGGACACCTTATCAAATCAAGACTCATGCTTTGGACCTTTTGCTGTTACGATGCAGATTCATCGTCCATATTACTAATACTCAGATCAGTGCAAAAACCAAAAGCAAATAACTAAAAAAACAACCAAGAAAGTAAACAATAAGTATTTAATGTGAGTAATAACTAGGGTTGGGAATTGTTAGAAGTTTCCGGTTCCGGTTCCGGTTCCAGTTACGGTTCCGGTTCTATTAAAATCATTAAACAACTATTAAAAAATAGTAGTAAGGAAACATGCACAATACTCAACTACTCAATGCTCAGTACTGTTTATTACTTACTGTCAGCTTAATTTAAAGGTTGGAAATTGCAAAATGCAACTTATATTAAAGTATACGGATCTTCATAAGTAGGGTTGGGTATTGTTAGAAATTTCCCGGTTCTGGTTCCATTTAAATGAACTATTATTATGTTTTTTACTATTTTATCTTCATTGAATGTAGTGTTGCTGGAAGGTAGTAAGTAATGTTGAGTAATGCTAGTCCATCAATCAGCAGTCGGTTTATTTTGTTGTCCAAGTCAGTATGTATATCAATGACAATATGAATAAGAACCGTTCCCAACCTTAGTAATAACTAATAAATAAATTAAATTGATAAATAAATTGAAATTGATCTAGGATTGATGGATGGATGGATGGATTGAGTGGATGGATGGATTGATGGATGGATGGATGGATAGATAGATAGATAGATAGATAGATAGATAGATAGATAGATAGATAGATAGATAGATAGATAGATAGATAGATAGATAGATAGATAGATAGATAGACAGATAGACAGACAGACAGACACCTACTGACCTCCCAGAACATCCTAAAAACCGCATATCAACAACCGGATGTGAAAATCCAGTCTGAGAAAGTGACGTAGAAAAAGAAATTAAAACAAACTAAGTGTCACTATCATGACGAATGGGAGTAATTTTAACCAAAAGACTATTGAGCTTCCCATTCAGGCACTCCAATAAATTTCCAAAATGCATGACAAAAAAGAATTCCCAAATCATAAATCACAACTAACAAATTACACGCCTACAGTAACAGAGAACTGATGACAAAAAAAAACAAAAGTACATTTGGAGAGAGGAGGCGGGCCGTGGGCTCAAAGTGCTCTCGAGGGTCATTGGGTCTCATTGCAGCTCCGACGGGAGACGTCCGGGCCAAAATGAGGGCCGGCGTTCATTTGACTGTGATCTGCAACAAGATCCGCTGGCTCCTAATGACTCCCTCTGGCAGCGTAATGGCAGGTATTAAAGCGCTTATCCCAGCGAGAACCTCAGCCGCACATGGATCCACTCAAGCAAAGCCAGCCACTGACGGACTAACTACAGGCCTCCACGGTGGCCATCCCGGCTCTCGCTGAGGCCAGGCAGCTGCACATCTTTAAACAGTGTGCCTTGGAGGGGAAAGTCAAACGAGCGGACTGAAGGCCATGGAGACAGATGTGAGCCCCCCGTGAGAGACCTCTCAAAACACAGAGGTGAAAAACACTGGGGAAGGAGATGAGCGCATTGAAGGAAGGATTCTGGGATTCAGGGGTGGACCGGAGAGATGGATGTGCATCCGTTCTCAATTTATATGCTGATTCCATCGGCTACGAGTTGAAACAGGTTCCTTTTTGACCTCTTGAAAGCCTCAAATTTACTGCTACTAGTAATAACATCTAAAATACGGCGGCCAAAATTAAGGTTCAAGGAGTTTTTAAATGTTAAAAGTCACAATGAAATGGCACTCGCAACACTAAATAAAGATAGAATATTAATCGGAAATAATGTAAGGTAAAACTTTTGGTTTTGAAAAACTATTGGTTATTATAGGTTGATATTTTTTTAACCTTCATGACGTCAGAAAAAGAAGGTAATTTCAGAGGCAGAGAAACTAATGAAATAATAGGAATATAAAAAAAATATGTTTAATACTCAGATTGTGCAGTTTTTTTACTAAAGCTAATTGAGGCGAGTTTGATTTCTTATTTCAACATGAAAACACAATTTACCCCATCATAATTATTTTGGTGCATAATTCATCCATCCACATTATTAAAAACATAAATAAATAAAAATCTACAAAATATAAAATAAGAAAATTGTATTAAATAGTATTATAAAAAATTAATAATAATAATAATATGTACTTTTTTTGTACTTGATTCATGTGCCCACGTTATTCCAAAATAACAAAATGAAACAATAAAATAACGCAAAATGATAATAGTAATTATTATTATTATTATTTAAAATAATCCACTGCCAAACCCCTTTCATTTCTGCAAACTTAAGTATATGAATAAGTATGTGTTTTAAAAAAAAAAAACTCCTTTGATGGAAGTAACTGTGTTTGAAAGTCAACATTTGAAGTTGACTCTAAAATAGGATAAATAAAATTATTATACTGTCTAAGAAAAGCAAGTCATCTACTCGTGCTCAAGTTCCCAAACCGATTAACACCCCTACAATCTAGTAACTGGAAACACCAACATTTCCACACAGGTATAAAAACAAGCAATTCACAGGATGTAAAAACCACTCGCGAGTCAAAAAATGAGTCAAATCGCAGAGAATCAAACGAAACAAAGTTCAAATCGTCCTGAGATCTAACAGTCAAAGGTCTCAGAAGCCAGCCGCTCATCTGCATTTCTCCATTCACATCCCGATAGCAGCGACTCTCACGCATTTCCACCTCCAGCGAGCGACTTCACACTACACCCACGAGAAAGGTTACTGGAACCTTCTCGCGATGACTCAAGACAGTGTGCAGAAAGGCCTGGCATCATGTTTTGTTTCAGACAGATGCAGTTGGCCCACAGTGAGGCATGCTTCTTCCTGTACAAAGGCTCCACTGTGTGCTATCAATCATGTGAAGCAGCCATGAAGCTATAAATCCCTTCTTTGAGGAAATCCCCCCCCTTTCACATTTACAAAATGGTGAGGAGTGTGACGAGCCTGCCGAAAAGTTGGAGGAATGCGCATATTGACAGATACCAGCAGATGCGCAGGGATCTGATTGGCTGATTGGTTGACGAGTGCCACGTAAAGTTTAATGAGAGAATCTGAATGTTAATATTAGCTGTTTGTGTATAATTCAGCCATGCCAAAGGTGAAATGTACTCGTAATGTCATTAATAAGGTGGATTTGGCATGCCATGTTAGAATTCATTTAGGACATGATTGGAAATTGTAAACTTTTAAACACAGGAAAAGTTTAAAGGGACAGTTCAGTTCCTATCATGATTCACTCACCCTCATGTTGTTTCTAAAACATATGACTTTTTTTTTCATAGAACACTGAAGGAGAAATTCTTATTGTTATCATCTGTCTGTCAAGGATATAAAAGCACCATAAAAGTTCATATGACAAGACTGATGAAATTATCTGATATATTTCAGTTTGTGCCTCAGACCAAGTTATTGTAACGCTTCTTAAGTCTTAGAATACAGTGCAAAATCATTGTTTTTCATAGAAGTTAAAAGGGTAAATTGATAATAATCGACCGTTGATTATCATTATTGTCTGTTTGTCATGGACCCAGCTAAAAGACATATGTTCTCAGAATGTTTTGCTAATGTTCCCATTACATTACGAAAACCTTATTTCAGAATGTTCTCTGTATGATCAAACCGTTTTCTTCTTCTTCTATGGGATAGAAAAGTATGTTAAGGGAACATTCCATTTTTATCAGTTTGCAAACTTTTTTATCATAAAGCTTCATAAGACACAGCAAAATCATTGTTTTACATACAGTAGATCACAAAAGCAGAAATTCTGAAAACAAAGCTCTTTCTGGTGCAATTAAGCTCCACAGGACTTAAAATACAATGTAAAACCTCAGTTTTATTGAGTTTTTAGAGTTTGACAGATATTTTTGCCATGAAATGAAGATTTGCTGTATGAAGATTTCTCAAAAGTTCTCCTTCTGTCATAGTCTCAGCGTCAGACGTCACGGACAGTCAGCTGAATGTCTGATGCATATGTCACACAAAATCGGAAACACTTTGGGAGTTTCAAAGTCGTCATCTGATTGGTTGAATTATACAGGATTTCCGGGAGACATGCGAGTCGCTTTCTTTATAACGTTCTGCCTGGAAACAAATATGCTGTGACGCTAAACCCCTCATGGACGAAGAAAGCCGTTGTGTTTACGATGTGACGATCAGCGCTTACCGGGATCAACTAAATGCTGGATTTTCTAAAGTATGTGAAATATACAAACTTCGCGGCATGGAGTCTTTAAAATACGTCCAATAGTTTTACACACCCATCTGTTACTGTGTGGACATTTCCACGCCCCTAGACATGACGCGGCACAAAGTGAAGCGTGATTGGTTGCTTTATCTGTCAGTCAAATGGCCTCTTGGGCGGCCCTTGGCCTTTCAAAGCTGCCAGGGTTCGCAGACCTTCTGTCATCAGTCTGAATGTCTGGCTACATGAAACTAGTCATCTACTGAAAAATACAATATAGACTCGGGAGTGTAAATAGTAAAAGAATCTCCATTTCTATAATGAACTATTCCTTTAGATGTAAAAAAGGTGTGAATTGACGCAGAGAAGTTAATGTGAATAATTTCGATTAACGTGTCTGCGGAGAGTGAAAGAACTGTGAGCCTCAGCAAGTTTCTAATCACATGAAGTTCAACTTTCTATTTGACTTGAAGTCTTGTAAAAGAAGATAAAAGGAGCTCCATCACACTCATTCCTCTCACCCTCACTAAAATGATCGAGGCTCTCACAAAGTTGGAAAATGTTTCAAGAGGGCACGGCAATTAATAGGAGAAATTACATTTGCTGGGATCTTTAGCGGAGAGAGTTCTTCTTCACAGCGGAGTGTAATGCTGCATAATTTCACTGGTTTGCTCACATTTATTTTCTTTTGCTAAATTGCAATATTAGTCATACACTCATTATAGGGGCCATCAGTTCTTGGCAAATTCCTATTGCCGTTCATTTCCAGCAGAGACGATGCGGGATGTGTATTTTTTTCAGGCTCATGTCAAGTATTGAATCTTTTGTCACTGTGTCACTGAATGGTTTGTCATTAATCTAACCGACAAGGCCTGTGCATCTGCACACATACCTGTTCATTTTCACTCGGAAAAATTATAGATGACATTTCTTTATCATAAATGCATCTGTAATTGCGTAATTGTAATGACATTTGTGAAATTGAATTTATTACATTAAATAATAATTTTCGTTCTATTTCAATTAAATGCTGTCCTTTTGAATGTTCTATTCATCAAAGAATCCTAAATAAAAATAAGTTAAAATATTGAGTAATATTTAAAAAAAAATATTAAGCAACACAACTGTTTTCAACATTAATAATATTAAGAAATGTCAAAACATATAAATCAGCATATTAGAATGATTTCTGAAGGATCATGTGACTGGAGTAATTCAGCTTTGTAATTTACATATTAAAATATGTCCATACAGAACAGCTATTTTAAATTGTACAAATATTTTATTTTATTTTACTGGATTTACTGTATTTAGATCAAATAAACACAGCATCTTACCATCCCCAAATTTTTTTATGGTAACATGATTTAAAATCATAATATTTTACCATGATATACTGTGTTTAAACATTCACCATCAGCCATTATTATCTTTTTTTTTTATAATTTTTATCCACACACTGCTGCATTGTTTAATCCTGTACCAGCATGACGCCTTTAACCATTAATATGTTCATCCAGTTCTCTTAATCAAGTTGTAAGTACAACTGAATTATTCTATATCCTGCAAGGACACATAAGCTGTCAGAGCTGTTTAATGAGTTTCAATTAAGCTGTTAGTTTCAGAAGAACGGCGCGGCTCGTGCGGGCGTCTACTCAGAGCTCTGCAAGGACACAAACAAGACACTTTATTATGGCAGACTCGCTCCATCAAAACCAGCATCTTTGCGATTCCAATCAGAATGCTAATATTTGTGTAAAGTCATTGTTAAAAGTGAAAATTAATTAGTTTGCAAAACAATCACACGTTGCCTTCGGATGCACACATGTGAGCTATTCAGGCATCAAAGCAACATTTTACAGTCTTAAAACATCTGTTTGGTAAAAAAGGTGCGCTGTCTAGGTTAGGAGCCTACGGCGGTTTGAGAGAATGGCTACAATTAACCAGTCTTTGCACCGATGACACAAAAATACTGTGAGAAACAAGCTCCTAGTGCATGCAGAAATTCACTTAACTGTTGTTATTTGTTATGTTTACTAAAGAGCACAACCATGTAAATGATTCACTCTAAAACATGCAAAAATATGCAAACGATTGACTCTAAAATGGTCCTCCAACATAAGTATGAATAACAATTGTGTTTGCATATGGTATCATGCTCACGCTCTCCTGATCATTACAGCCGCACGCTGCCGAAGCTCTGCGCTCACGCTGACCTCTAGGTAGAAAATGGACTGAAAGGCCAGCCAGGACTCGAGAGTATCGAGTTGATTCATCAAATTAGTTTCTGTGTAATTGCACGCCATGACGTGCCATGAAACTTGTCAGCTATAAAGCTGTCGGAAAGCCATCAGCGGCCATGTTAAATGAAGACACAAAAAAAGGCCCGAGGTTTATGACTCGGTGCTGTTTGGACACTCGCCAGCGGAGTAGTGAGGAGACGGACGCCTTTAAGATCTCAAACGTGTTTGAAAGTATTGTAGCTATCCATTTATTGCATGCATTAATCAATCTGATTTCCACAGATGCT
The DNA here is from genome assembly GCF_023724105.1 of Carassius gibelio. Taxonomy (NCBI): domain Eukaryota; kingdom Metazoa; phylum Chordata; class Actinopteri; order Cypriniformes; family Cyprinidae; genus Carassius; species Carassius gibelio. The sequence goes on from NC_068393.1 coordinate 20,530,808, forward strand.
TTAATTAAATATTCCTTTCAAATGCCTCTTAGTCAAGGCTAAGGTTTAATAATAATGTGAAATTAAAATTTGATGTAGTGCCTGTAAAAATAAGATGACACATAGTTAGTAAATATGAAAAATACATGCAATTAGAGATAATTATTCTTGGTTATAAAATTATATCTATTAAAAAATTATACAAATATAATATCTGCAGCAAATGTGTCTGTCTAGTTTAGAAGCCTATGATGACAAATAAATAAAAAAATATATAAATATATATAAAAAAATAATATTATTAATAATAATAATCAAAAAAATATGTCGAAATGATATAAATATATCAATATATATTTTAGGGAAATCTAAAGCGCTTTATATTTTCCTGTAGACTCTCAGGCCCGAGACTGATCTTGCGTAAGTTTTCCTTTTTAATTAATAAAGATTGTGTGATTAACAAAATACTGTCATAGCTCCTGCCCCATAGACTGTAGCAGGCCAGGGTTAATTTGCATAATAAATCTTAATTGAGACTCATTAAGCACTTGATTGGAAGCAAATCAGGTACACGGTGGACATTTCTTTTTAAGATTAATGAAGTTTCTATCTGTTTTCGGCCATCTTCTCACAAACTGTAGGGAGGCCAGAGAGAAAGGAGGGTTCTCACAGGAACACGAGCATCAAGAGGTCGAGTTACAGACACGTCTCACAAGATGAAATATAACGTAATCAAACATGGTTGGACAGGCTCTGTACACAGATCAACAACAACCAACACATGCTCTGAGTGTCATATTATCTGCAGCAAATTTCAAAACAATGACAACAACTCATTTTTTAATTTAGCACTGATTTTGGAGCTAATATAAGGACATCGAGCACATCTGTGTTTATCAGCCAAGCAACTATAGTCAATATTCTCAAATCGGCCTAATAATCGGGCCAGTTGATATATCGGTCCATAATATCAGTCACTCTGCAGACAAAAAACAAAGAGAAAACATGAGTATCTCGTGTAATAAGTAATGGGCACACTGTGTCTGACTGGTTCCCTTGTGATCACAACATCTTTAAAAACAGAATCAAGCTTTGTGTTCATATCACCAGGATCCTATCGCGGAGGAGAGGGGTAAATATGACAGCGAGATGTGAAACGCGATCCTGAGCCACAGTTCTCAGCCCGGACGCAGCACCCCGTCTGAAATCCATCTGCTCACAGTAATATGAGCCCACACTGATTGTTTTGAGCAACTTTGGAAGCATATGGCAAGCCGACAATTACTGAAATAAGTCCATTAACAATCTTTATGGGGTAAGAACTGCTTTCCCGAGAGTCAGATGCGTTTTGGCATCCCGTTTTAACTACGCTGCGACACCATCAAAATTCCTGCCGGTAATCAAATACGGCACGCACAAAAGGCGTTTTGTGTTGTCGTTAGGCCTTTTCCCCCCTGTCTGACTTTCACTCGAGAAATTGACACAGATCAACTCTCCCTTTCTCCCTCGACCTCAATCTCCCAGACATGCTGTATCTGCGGAGAGCCGGTGCAAAATGCCATTTCATAATTTCTTTTATACTCGCATGTCTGGCAGGAGTAATGAGTTTCAGCCCGAGAGCAATAAAGTCTCTCCGTAACCTCATCATTGTTGTGTTTAATGAAGAAAAAAGCAATAGAAATAGCTTTTTGCTGAGATGATCGCGTAAAAACATTATCGTCCTCGATCGCCCCGCTGGTGTATCAAATTGTGTCATTTGCCTGGAAAACTGGCGCAGATCTCTGAGGGAAGGCAAGGTGAACGCGCGGTTGCGGCAGTGGGGGTACGAGGCAATGTGGTGCTCGGGTCCAATCAGGACGCAGGGTTTTTTTCCCTCTTTTAAGGAGCGGAGTAGAGCGCCGAGCGCTCTGGGGCACGGGAGCTTCTCCTCTCTCACCTAGACGCAGTACCGCCCTGTCTGACTCCCGGAGCAAAGCCTCACAAAGTGATCCTGCCAGCTCCACCTGCATGCTGGCGGAAATATCATGACATCACCACAATGGAGACAGGATAAACGTTGCTGTGGTTTAACTGTTACACTCATATAAACAAACACTGGAGTATTAGTACGATACGGGATACAAAGAAATAGCTAATACTGGAAAGATGGCTACATATCAGTGGCCTTGAATACTCTTTCCTGCCATTCGCGAGGTTAATGATATTATCAAACAAACATTTTACATGCCATGTCAAGAAAATGATCATCAAATAACCAAGCTCAGAACTTTTGTCTTAAATTCAGTGCGGGACCGTCTCTACCTGGACTAGACTATCAGCAAACGCTGATGTTTCCAGAACAAACCACTTAAGAGGAC